>NC_133386.1:83693955-84002646 GCF_047511655.1 Castor canadensis | reverse complement strand
ACTCTCGCTCTCACTCACATATTCATACGTACTCAAAAATGGACTCGCACCTATACACACACAAAATTACACACTCACAAGCATATACACATGAAAACACAAACACACATACACAGATGCCAACACACAGTCACACACACCCTTACACACTTATAACCACACAAGTCACACACTCACCCTCACACACACTTACACACATGAACATACACATGCAGACATTCACACTCTCTCACACACACACTCACCCACAAACTCACCCACAATATTGAATCGATACTCAAACCCGAGGCAACACACTGACACACATCACAAACGCACACCCATTCCCATCTCACACACACACACGTACACACCCATACACACACACACTGACTCATTCACAAACACTCACAGCCATACACACTCAGATATGTACACGTACACACACCCAAACGTCCACAATCACAAACATAGATGCACACGCTCATTCAGGCACATATTTACAAATTCACACTCAAATGTAATCAGACACGTACAAACACAGAAACACACACAGATATAAACAAACACTAACACACATGTGAACACACACAGGAGACAACACACACACCCCTACCCTCACATTCACACACTCACAGAAAAACACAATCACACTTAAAAAACACACGTGCATACGCAGACGTGAATACACCCAAGCCAACACAGTAACATACAAATGCACTCATTCACTGACTCTCATACTCACCCACATATCTCCCACTGCATGCACTCAAACACATACACACACACACGCACACACTCACACCAACGCACACAAGAACCAACCTCACACAATCATTCACACTCCCGCACCCAAGCACCAACGCCCACTCAATCCCAAACTCACTGACACACTCACTTGCAAACGCCTGCACATTCTCACACACCTCCCCACACCAAAACACAATGTCACACACTAACTCATTCACACTAACTCTCGCACCCATGAACAAAGAAATTCATGTTCAAATACACATGTACACACAGATGCAGTCACACATTCACTCACATACACCCACCAACACCCCAAAACTCACACTCACACTCACCCACACATGACTCCCTTGCAATCACATGCACACCTACAGAGAAAAAAATTCCAGACGCTCGCACACTCACATTTACACTCCCGCACAGTCACTTACACACACATTCAAAACTCACACGCTCATACACCTACACGTTTACACATTTACTCTGTCTCGCACTCACACACAAACACCCTCCAAAGCATTTGAATCCATACTCAGACACACATGCCAACCCACTAAGACACATCACACAAATACACACACTCACCCCTCACATACACATTCAAACACACACAGACACACAAGCCAACTCACAAAAACAAAATTCTCACATTGACTCTGTCACTCACACTCACACACTCAACACCACATGCAATCACACACACACAGAAACACAAACACACACGGGAATACGCTCTCTCGCATTCACTGAAACACACATTTATACACCCTCTTACACACCCACACACACAGAAATACAGACTCACAAACATGTGCCCATACAATCACACATATGCACCCCGTCATTCACTCACACATTCATACTCACTCACACTCAAAAACAGACTCACACACCCACACACACACACACAGAAATACATACTCACAAATATACGCACATACAGTCACACCTATGTCCCCACTCTTACTCCGACTCACACACTCATACCCCCTTACTCAAAAATAGACTCACACGTCTACACACACAAAAATACACACTCACAAACAGGTACATACAATATCACATATGTACCCCCTTTCCGTCACTCAAACATTTATACTCACTCACACTCAAAAAGAGATTCAAACACCTACACACACACAAATACCCACTCACAAGCATATACACCTACAAACACAAATGCCCACATGCACAGATGACAACACACACTCATGCACACCCATACAAACCCATGAACACCAACACTCACACACCCACCCTCACACCAAACGCATTCACATGCTTTCACACTCACACACACAAACACACACACACCCTTGAATTCATACTCTTACCCATAAGCCAACCCACTAAGACCCATCAGTCACACACACCCACACATAACTCACACACATTGAAATACGTACTGAAACACAGAAGCCAACTCCCACGAATAAAACTCTCACGCAGACTGTCACTGACACACACTCACCGACACATGCTATCAAACGTACACACACAAACACACACACTCTCTCACATTCCCTCAAACTCAGATACAAACACCCACACTTACACACTCACACACGCGGAAATATGCACTCACAAGTATACACACATACAATCACACATAGGTACCCACTCTCACTCTCACTCACACAGTCATACGCACTTACTTAAAAATAGACTCACACCTATACACACACAAAAAGGCACACTCACAAGCATATACACGTAAAAACACAAGCACACATGCCAACACACAGTCACACATTACACACGTACAGAAATACACACTCACATATATACGCACATACAATCACACATTATGCACACCTGTCACTCACTCACACCTTCGTACTCACTCACACTCAAAAGTAGACTCACACACCTACACACACACAGAAATACACACTCACAAATATACACACATACAATCACACAATTTACCCACTCTAACTCTGACTCACACAGTCATACTCACTCACTCAAAGATAGACTCACACCTATACACACACAAGAATATACACTCCCAGGCATATACACATGAAAACACAAACACACATGCACCGATGCCAACAGTCACACACACTTTACACACTTATAAACACAGAAGTCACACACTCACCTCACAAACATATGTACATGCCTTATCACATATGTACCCCCTTTCAGTCACTCACACATTTATACTCACTCACACTCAAAAATAATCTCAAACACCTACACACACAAATACGCACTCACAAGCCTATGCACATACAAACATAATCACACACATACACAGATTCCAACACACCTGCACACACCCATACACACACTCAAAAGCACACACACATTCACCCTCACACACATATGAACCTACACGTACACACAAATGCACGAGTACAAACACAAACACAACACACAGACACATAACGCAAAACACAGTATTGTACACATCACACACCAGCACACACAAAAACCCTTACACAAAAACATTCATATACATACACCCTTGGACACAAGCACTCACACACCAACATACACACTTACACAGTAAGTCACAAACACTCACACTCAAAAATAGGCTCACACACCTACACACACACAGAAATACACACTCAACACTATACGCACATACAATCACACATATGTACCTACTCTCGCTCTCACTCACATATTCATACGTACTCAAAAATGGACTCGCACCTATACACACACAAAATTACACACTCACAAGCATATACACATGAAAACACAAACACACATACACAGATGCCAACACACAGTCACACACACCCTTACACACTTATAACCACACAAGTCACACACTCACCCTCACACACACTTACACACATGAACATACACATGCAGACATTCACACTCTCTCACACACACACTCACCCACAAACTCACCCACAATATTGAATCGATACTCAAACCCGAGGCAACACACTGACACACATCACAAACGCACACCCATTCCCATCTCACACACACACACGTACACACCCATACACACACACACTGACTCATTCACAAACACTCACAGCCATACACACTCAGATATGTACACGTACACACACCCAAACGTCCACAATCACAAACATAGATGCACACGCTCATTCAGGCACATATTTACAAATTCACACTCAAATGTAATCAGACACGTACAAACACAGAAACACACACAGATATAAACAAACACTAACACACATGCGAACACACACAGGAGACAACACACACACCCCTACCCTCACATTCACACACTCACAGAAAAACACAATCACACTTAAAAAACACACGTGCATACGCAGACATGTGAATACACCCAAGCCAACACAGTAACATACAAATGCACTCATTCACTGACTCTCATACTCACCCACATATCTCCCACTGCATGCACTCACACACATACACACACACGCACACACTCACACCAATGCACACAATAACCAACCTCACACAATCATTCACACTCCCGCACCCAAGTACCAATGCACACTCAATCCCAAACTCACTGACACACTCACTTGCAAACGCCTGCACATTCTCACACACCTCCCCACACCAAAACACAATGTCACACACTAACTCATTCACACTAACTCTCGCACCCATGAACAAAGAAATTCATGTTCAAATACACATGTACACACAGATGCAGTCACACATTCACTCACATACACCCACCAACACCCCAAAACTCACACTCACACTCACCCACACATGACTCCCTTGCAATCACATGCACACCTACAGAGAAAAAAATTCCAGACGCTCGCACACTCACATTTACACTCCCGCACAGTCACTTACACACACATTCAAAACTCACACGCTCATACACCTACACGTTTACACATTTACTCTGTCTCGCACTCACACACAAACACCCTCCAAAGCATTTGAATCCATACTCAGACACACATGCCAACCCACTAAGACACATCACACAAATACACACACTCACCGCTCACATACACTTTCAAACACACACAAACACACAAGCCAACTCACAAAAACAAAATTCTCACATTGACTCTGTCACTCACACTCACACACTCAACACCACATGCAATCACACACACACAGAAACACAAACACACACGGGAATACGCTCTCTCGCATTCACTGAAACACACATTTATGCACCCTCTTACACACCCACACACACAGAAATACGGACTCACAAACATAGGCCCGTACAATCACACCTATGTACCCCGTCATTCACTCACACATTCATACTCACTCACACTCAAAAACAGACTCACACACCCACACCCACACACAGAAATACATACTCACAAATATACGCACATACAGTCACACCTATGTCCCCACTCTTACTCCGACTCACACACTCATACCCCCTTACTCAAAAATAGACTCACACCTCTACACACACAAAAATACACACTCACAAACAGGTACATACAATATCACATATGTACCCCCTTTCTGTCACTCAAACATTTATACTCACTCACACTCAAAAAGAGATTCAAACACCTACCCACACACAAATACCCACTCACAAGCATATACACCTACAAACACAAATGCCCACATGCACAGATGACAACACACACTCATGCACACCCATACAAACCCATGAACACCAACACTCACACACCCACCCTCACACCAAACGCATTCACATGCTTTCACACTCACACACACAAACACACACACACCCTTGAATTCATACTCTGACCCATAAGCCAACCCACTAAGACCCATCAGTCACACACACCCACACATAACTCACACACATTGAAATACGTACTGAAACACAGAAGCCAACTCCCACGAATAAAACTCTCACGCAGACTGTCACTGACACACACTCACCGACACATGCTATCAAACGTACACACACAAACACAGACACACTCTCTCACATTCCCTCAAACTCAGATACAAACACCCACACTTACACACTCACACACGCAGAAATATGCACTCACAAGTATACACACATACAATCACACATAGGTACCCACTCTCACTCTCACTCACACAGTCATACGCACTTACTTAAAAATTGACTCACACCTATACACACACAAAAAGGCACACTCACAAGCATATACACGTAAAAACACAAGCACACATGCCAACACACAGTCACACATTACACACGTACAGAAATACACACTCACATATATACGCACATACAATCACACATTATGCACACCTGTCACTCACTCACACCTTCGTACTCACTCGCACTCAAAAGTAGACTCACACACCTACACACACACAGAAATACACACTCACAAATATACACACATACAATCACTCAATTTACCCACTCTAACTCTGACTCACACAGTCATACTCACTCAAAGATAGACTCACACCTATACACACACACAAGAATATACACTCCCAGGCATATACACATGAAAACACAAACACACATGCACCGATGCCCACAGTCACACACACCTTTACACACTTATAAACACAGAAGTCACACACTCACCTCACAAACATATGTACATGCCATATCACATATGTACCCCCTTTCAGTCACTCACACATTTATACTCACTCACACTCAAAAATAATCTCAAACACCTACACACACAAATACGCACTCACAAGCCTATGCACAACATACAAACGTAAACACACACATACACAGATGCCAACACAGCTGCACACACCCATACACACACTCAAAAGCACACACACATTCACCCTCACACACATATGAACCTACACGTACACACAAATGCACGAGTACAAACACAAACACAACACACAGACACATAACGCAAAACACAATATTGTACACATCACACACCAGCCCACACAAAAACCCTTACACAAAAACATTCATATACATACACCCTTGGACACAAGCACTCACACACCAACATACACACTTACACAGTAAGTCACAAACACTCACACTCAAAAATAGGCTCACACACCTACACACACACAGAAATACACACTCAACACTATACGCACATACAATCACACATATGTACCTACTCTCGCTCTCACTCACATATTCATACGTACTCAAAAATGGACTCGCACCTATACACACACAAAATTACACACTCACAAGCATATACACATGAAAACACAAACACACATACACAGATGCCAACACACAGTCACACACACCCTTACACACTTATAACCACACAAGTCACACACTCACCCTCACACACACTTACACACATGAACATACACATGCAGACATTCACACTCTCTCACACACACACTCACCCACAAACTCACCCACAATATTGAATCGATACTCAAACCCGAGGCAACACACTGACACACATCACAAACGCACACCCGTTCCCATCTCACACACACACACGTACACACCCATACACACACACACTGACTCATTCACAAACACTCACAGCCATACACACTCAGATATGTACACGTACACACACCCAAACGTCCACAATCACAAACATAGATGCACACGCTCATTCAGGCACATATTTACAAATTCACACTCAAATGTAATCAGACACGTACAAACACAGAAACACACACAGATATAAACAAACACTAACACACATGCGAACACACACAGGAGACAACACACACACCCCTACCCTCACATTCACACACTCACAGAAAAACACAATCACACTTAAAAAACACACGTGCATACGCAGACATGTGAATACACCCAAGCCAACACAGTAACATACAAATGCACTCATTCACTGACTCTCATACTCACCCACATATCTCCCACTGCATGCACTCACACACATACACACACACGCACACACTCACACCAATGCACACAATAACCAACCTCACACAATCATTCACACTCCCGCACCCAAGTACCAATGCACACTCAATCCCAAACTCACTGACACACTCACTTGCAAACGCCTGCACATTCTCACACACCTCCCCACACCAAAACACAATGTCACACACTAACTCATTCACACTAACTCTCGCACCCATGAACAAAGAAATTCATGTTCAAATACACATGTACACACAGATGCAGTCACACATTCACTCACATACACCCACCAACACCCCAAAACTCACACTCACACTCACCCACACATGACTCCCTTGCAATCACATGCACACCTACAGAGAAAAAAATTCCAGACGCTCGCACACTCACATTTACACTCCCGCACAGTCACTTACACACACATTCAAAACTCACACGCTCATACACCTACACGTTTACACATTTACTCTGTCTCGCACTCACACACAAACACCCTCCAAAGCATTTGAATCCATACTCAGACACACATGCCAACCCACTAAGACACATCACACAAATACACACACTCACCGCTCACATACACTTTCAAACACACACAAACACACAAGCCAACTCACAAAAACAAAATTCTCACATTGACTCTGTCACTCACACTCACACACTCAACACCACATGCAATCACACACACACAGAAACACAAACACACACGGGAATACGCTCTCTCGCATTCACTGAAACACACATTTATGCACCCTCTTACACACCCACACACACAGAAATACGGACTCACAAACATAGGCCCGTACAATCACACCTATGTACCCCGTCATTCACTCACACATTCATACTCACTCACACTCAAAAACAGACTCACACACCCACACCCACACACAGAAATACATACTCACAAATATACGCACATACAGTCACACCTATGTCCCCACTCTTACTCCGACTCACACACTCATACCCCCTTACTCAAAAATAGACTCACACCTCTACACACACAAAAATACACACTCACAAACAGGTACATACAATATCACATATGTACCCCCTTTCTGTCACTCAAACATTTATACTCACTCACACTCAAAAAGAGATTCAAACACCTACCCACACACAAATACCCACTCACAAGCATATACACCTACAAACACAAATGCCCACATGCACAGATGACAACACACACTCATGCACACCCATACAAACCCATGAACACCAACACTCACACACCCACCCTCACACCAAACGCATTCACATGCTTTCACACTCACACACACAAACACACACACACCCTTGAATTCATACTCTGACCCATAAGCCAACCCACTAAGACCCATCAGTCACACACACCCACACATAACTCACACACATTGAAATACGTACTGAAACACAGAAGCCAACTCCCACGAATAAAACTCTCACGCAGACTGTCACTGACACACACTCACCGACACATGCTATCAAACGTACACACACAAACACAGACACACTCTCTCACATTCCCTCAAACTCAGATACAAACACCCACACTTACACACTCACACACGCAGAAATATGCACTCACAAGTATACACACATACAATCACACATAGGTACCCACTCTCACTCTCACTCACACAGTCATACGCACTTACTTAAAAATTGACTCACACCTATACACACACAAAAAGGCACACTCACAAGCATATACACGTAAAAACACAAGCACACATGCCAACACACAGTCACACATTACACACGTACAGAAATACACACTCACATATATACGCACATACAATCACACATTATGCACACCTGTCACTCACTCACACCTTCGTACTCACTCGCACTCAAAAGTAGACTCACACACCTACACACACACAGAAATACACACTCACAAATATACACACATACAATCACTCAATTTACCCACTCTAACTCTGACTCACACAGTCATACTCACTCAAAGATAGACTCACACCTATACACACACACAAGAATATACACTCCCAGGCATATACACATGAAAACACAAACACACATGCACCGATGCCCACAGTCACACACACCTTTACACACTTATAAACACAGAAGTCACACACTCACCTCACAAACATATGTACATGCCATATCACATATGTACCCCCTTTCAGTCACTCACACATTTATACTCACTCACACTCAAAAATAATCTCAAACACCTACACACACAAATACGCACTCACAAGCCTATGCACAACATACAAACGTAAACACACACATACACAGATGCCAACACAGCTGCACACACCCATACACACACTCAAAAGCACACACACATTCACCCTCACACACATATGAACCTACACGTACACACAAATGCACGAGTACAAACACAAACACAACACACAGACACATAACGCAAAACACAATATTGTACACATCACACACCAGCCCACACAAAAACCCTTACACAAAAACATTCATATACATACACCCTTGGACACAAGCACTCACACACCAACATACACACTTACACAGTAAGTCACAAACACTCACACTCAAAAATAGGCTCACACACCTACACACACACAGAAATACACACTCAACACTATACGCACATACAATCACACATATGTACCTACTCTCGCTCTCACTCACATATTCATACGTACTCAAAAATGGACTCGCACCTATACACACACAAAATTACACACTCACAAGCATATACACATGAAAACACAAACACACATACACAGATGCCAACACACAGTCACACACACCCTTACACACTTATAACCACACAAGTCACACACTCACCCTCACACACACTTACACACATGAACATACACATGCAGACATTCACACTCTCTCACACACACACTCACCCACAAACTCACCCACAATATTGAATCGATACTCAAACCCGAGGCAACACACTGACACACATCACAAAGGCACACCCGTTCCCATCTCACACACACACACGTACACACCCATACACACACACACTGACTCATTCACAAACACTCACAGCCATACACACTCAGATATGTACACGTACACACACCCAAACGTCCACAATCACAAACATAGATGCACACGCTCATTCAGGCACATATTTACAAATTCACACTCAAATGTAATCAGACACGTACAAACACAGAAACACACACAGATATAAACAAACACTAACACACATGCGAACACACACAGGAGACAACACACACACCCCTACCCTCACATTCACACACTCACAGAAAAACACAATCACACTTAAAAAACACACGTGCATACGCAGACATGTGAATACACCCAAGCCAACACAGTAACATACAAATGCACTCATTCACTGACTCTCATACTCACCCACATATCTCCCACTGCATGCACTCACACACATACACACACACGCACACACTCACACCAATGCACACAATAACCAACCTCACACAATCATTCACACTCCCGCACCCAAGTACCAATGCACACTCAATCCCAAACTCACTGACACACTCACTTGCAAACGCCTGCACATTCTCACACACCTCCCCACACCAAAACACAATGTCACACACTAACTCATTCACACTAACTCTCGCACCCATGAACAAAGAAATTCATGTTCAAATACACATGTACACACAGATGCAGTCACACATTCACTCACATACACCCACCAACACCCCAAAACTCACACTCACACTCACACTCACCCACACATGACTCCCTTGCAATCACATGCACACCTACAGAGAAAAAAATTCCAGACGCTCGCACACTCACATTTACACTCCCGCACAGTCACTTACACACACATTCAAAACTCACACGCTCATACACCTACACGTTTACACATTTACTCTGTCTCGCACTCACACACAAACACCCTCCAAAGCATTTGAATCCATACTCAGACACACATGCCAACCCACTAAGACACATCACACAAATACACACACTCACCGCTCACATACACTTTCAAACACACACAAACACACAAGCCAACTCACAAAAACAAAATTCTCACATTGACTCTGTCACTCACACTCACACACTCAACACCACATGCAATCACACACACACAGAAACACAAACACACACGGGAATACGCTCTCTCGCATTCACTGAAACACACATTTATGCACCCTCTTACACACCCACACACACAGAAATACGGACTCACAAACATAGGCCCGTACAATCACACCTATGTACCCCGTCATTCACTCACACATTCATACTCACTCACACTCAAAAACAGACTCACACACCCACACCCACACACAGAAATACATACTCACAAATATACGCACATACAGTCACACCTATGTCCCCACTCTTACTCCGACTCACACACTCATACCCCCTTACTCAAAAATAGACTCACACCTCTACACACACAAAAATACACACTCACAAACAGGTACATACAATATCACATATGTACCCCCTTTCTGTCACTCAAACATTTATACTCACTCACACTCAAAAAGAGATTCAAACACCTACCCACACACAAATACCCACTCACAAGCATATACACCTACAAACACAAATGCCCACATGCACAGATGACAACACACACTCATGCACACCCATACAAACCCATGAACACCAACACTCACACACCCACCCTCACACCAAACGCATTCACATGCTTTCACACTCACACACACAAACACACACACACCCTTGAATTCATACTCTGACCCATAAGCCAACCCACTAAGACCCATCAGTCACACACACCCACACATAACTCACACACATTGAAATACGTACTGAAACACAGAAGCCAACTCCCACGAATAAAACTCTCACGCAGACTGTCACTGACACACACTCACCGACACATGCTATCAAACGTACACACACAAACACAGACACACTCTCTCACATTCCCTCAAACTCAGATACAAACACCCACACTTACACACTCACACACGCAGAAATATGCACTCACAAGTATACACACATACAATCACACATAGGTACCCACTCTCACTCTCACTCACACAGTCATACGCACTTACTTAAAAATTGACTCACACCTATACACACACAAAAAGGCACACTCACAAGCATATACACGTAAAAACACAAGCACACATGCCAACACACAGTCACACATTACACACGTACAGAAATACACACTCACATATATACGCACATACAATCACACATTATGCACACCTGTCACTCACTCACACCTTCGTACTCACTCGCACTCAAAAGTAGACTCACACACCTACACACACACAGAAATACACACTCACAAATATACACACATACAATCACTCAATTTACCCACTCTAACTCTGACTCACACAGTCATACTCACTCAAAGATAGACTCACACCTATACACACACACAAGAATATACACTCCCAGGCATATACACATGAAAACACAAACACACATGCACCGATGCCCACAGTCACACACACCTTTACACACTTATAAACACAGAAGTCACACACTCACCTCACAAACATATGTACATGCCATATCACATATGTACCCCCTTTCAGTCACTCACACATTTATACTCACTCACACTCAAAAATAATCTCAAACACCTACACACACAAATACGCACTCACAAGCCTATGCACAACATACAAACGTAAACACACACATACACAGATGCCAACACAGCTGCACACACCCATACACACACTCAAAAGCACACACACATTCACCCTCACACACATATGAACCTACACGTACACACAAATGCACGAGTACAAACACAAACACAACACACAGACACATAACGCAAAACACAATATTGTACACATCACACACCAGCCCACACAAAAACCCTTACACAAAAACATTCATATACATACACCCTTGGACACAAGCACTCACACACCAACATACACACTTACACAGTAAGTCACAAACACTCACACTCAAAAATAGGCTCACACACCTACACACACACAGAAATACACACTCAACACTATACGCACATACAATCACACATATGTACCTACTCTCGCTCTCACTCACATATTCATACGTACTCAAAAATGGACTCGCACCTATACACACACAAAATTACACACTCACAAGCATATACACATGAAAACACAAACACACATACACAGATGCCAACACACAGTCACACACACCCTTACACACTTATAACCACACAAGTCACACACTCACCCTCACACACACTTACACACATGAACATACACATGCAGACATTCACACTCTCTCACACACACACTCACCCACAAACTCACCCACAATATTGAATCGATACTCAAACCCGAGGCAACACACTGACACACATCACAAAGGCACACCCGTTCCCATCTCACACACACACACGTACACACCCATACACACACACACTGACTCATTCACAAACACTCACAGCCATACACACTCAGATATGTACACGTACACACACCCAAACGTCCACAATCACAAACATAGATGCACACGCTCATTCAGGCACATATTTACAAATTCACACTCAAATGTAATCAGACACGTACAAACACAGAAACACACACAGATATAAACAAACACTAACACACATGCGAACACACACAGGAGACAACACACACACCCCTACCCTCACATTCACACACTCACAGAAAAACACAATCACACTTAAAAAACACACGTGCATACGCAGACATGTGAATACACCCAAGCCAACACAGTAACATACAAATGCACTCATTCACTGACTCTCATACTCACCCACATATCTCCCACTGCATGCACTCACACACATACACACACACGCACACACTCACACCAATGCACACAATAACCAACCTCACACAATCATTCACACTCCCGCACCCAAGTACCAACGCACACTCAATCCCAAACTCACTGACACACTCACTTGCAAACGCCTGCACATTCTCACACACCTCCCCACACCAAAACACAATGTCACACACTAACTCATTCACACTAACTCTCGCACCCATGAACAAAGAAATTCATGTTCAAATACACATGTACACACAGATGCAGTCACACATTCACTCACATACACCCACCAACACCCCAAAACTCACACTCACACTCACCCACACATGACTCCCTTGCAATCACATGCACACCTACAGAGAAAAAAATTCCAGACGCTCGCACACTCACATTTACACTCCAGCACAGTCACTTACACACACATTCAAAACTCACACGCTCATACACCTACACGTTTACACATTTACTCTGTCTCGCACTCACACACAAACACCCTCCAAAGCATTTGAATCCATACTCAGACACACATGCCAACCCACTAAGACACATCACACAAATACACACACTCACCGCTCACATACACTTTCAAACACACACAAACACACAAGCCAACTCACAAAAACAAAATTCTCACATTGACTCTGTCACTCACACTCACACACTCAACACCACATGCAATCACACACACACAGAAACACAAACACACACGGGAATACGCTCTCTCGCATTCACTGAAACACACATTTATGCACCCTCTTACACACCCACACACACAGAAATACGGACTCACAAACATAGGCCCGTACAATCACACCTATGTACCCCGTCATTCACTCACACATTCATACTCACTCACACTCAAAAACAGACTCACACACCCACACCCACACACAGAAATACATACTCACAAATATACGCACATACAGTCACACCTATGTCCCCACTCTTACTCCGACTCACACACTCATACCCCCTTACTCAAAAATAGACTCACACCTCTACACACACAAAAATACACACTCACAAACAGGTACATACAATATCACATATGTACCCCCTTTCTGTCACTCAAACATTTATACTCACTCACACTCAAAAAGAGATTCAAACACCTACCCACACACAAATACCCACTCACAAGCATATACACCTACAAACACAAATGCCCACATGCACAGATGACAACACACACTCATGCACACCCATACAAACCCATGAACACCAACACTCACACACCCACCCTCACACCAAACGCATTCACATGCTTTCACACTCACACACACAAACACACACACACCCTTGAATTCATACTCTGACCCATAAGCCAACCCACTAAGACCCATCAGTCACACACACCCACACATAACTCACACACATTGAAATACGTACTGAAACACAGAAGCCAACTCCCACGAATAAAACTCTCACGCAGACTGTCACTGACACACACTCACCGACACATGCTATCAAACGTACACACACAAACACAGACACACTCTCTCACATTCCCTCAAACTCAGATACAAACACCCACACTTACACACTCACACACGCAGAAATATGCACTCACAAGTATACACACATACAATCACACATAGGTACCCACTCTCACTCTCACTCACACAGTCATACGCACTTACTTAAAAATTGACTCACACCTATACACACACAAAAAGGCACACTCACAAGCATATACACGTAAAAACACAAGCACACATGCCAACACACAGTCACACATTACACACGTACAGAAATACACACTCACATATATACGCACATACAATCACACATTATGCACACCTGTCACTCACTCACACCTTCGTACTCACTCGCACTCAAAAGTAGACTCACACACCTACACACACACAGAAATACACACTCACAAATATACACACATACAATCACACAATTTACCCACTCTAACTCTGACTCACACAGTCATACTCACTCACTCAAAGATAGACTCACACCTATACACACACAAGAATATACACTCCCAGGCATATACACATGAAAACACAAACACACATGCACCGATGCCAACAGTCACACACACTTTACACACTTATAAACACAGAAGTCACACACTCACCTCACAAACATATGTACATGCCATATCACATATGTACCCCCTTTCAGTCACTCACACATTTATACTCACTCACACTCAAAAATAATCTCAAACACCTACACACACAAATACGCACTCACAAGCCTATGCACATACAAACATAATCACACACATACACAGATGCCAACACACCTGCACACACCCATACACACACTCAAAAGCACACACACATTCACCCTCACACACATATGAACCTACACGTACACACAAATGCACGAGTACAAACACAAACACAACACACAGACACATAACGCAAAACACAGTATTGTACACATCACACACCAGCACACACAAAAACCCTTACACAAAAACATTCATATACATACACCCTTGGACACAAGCACTCACACACCAACATACACACTTACACAGTAAGTCACAAACACACACTCAAAAATAGGCTCACACACCTACACACACACAGAAATACACACTCAACACTATACGCACATACAATCACACATATGTACCTACTCTCGCTCTCACTCACATATTCATACGTACTCAAAAATGGACTCGCACCTATACACACACAAAATTACACACTCACAAGCATATACACATGAAAACACAAACACACATACACAGATGCCAACACACAGTCACACACACCCTTACACACTTATAACCACACAAGTCACACACTCACCCTCACACACACTTACACACATATGAACATACACATGCAGACATTCACACTCTCTCACACACACACTCACCCACAAAATCACCCACAATATTGAATCGATACTCAAACCCGAGGCAACACACTGACACACATCACAAACGCACACCCGTTCCCATCTCACACACACACACGTACACACCCATACACACACACACTGACTCATTCACAAACACTCACAGCCATACACACTCAGATATGTACACGTACACACACCCAAACGTCCACAATCACAAACATAGATGCACACGCTCATTCATGCACATATTTACAAATTCACACTCAAATGTAATCAGACACGTACAAACACAGAAACACACACAGATATAAACAAACACTAACACACATGTGAACACACACAGGAGACAACACACACACCCCTACCCTCACATTCACACACTCACAGAAAAACACAATCACACTTAAAAAACACACGTGCATACGCAGACATGTGAATACACCCAAGCCAACACAGTAACATACAAATGCACTCATTCACTGACTCTCATACTCACCCACATATCTCCCACTGCATGCACTCACACACATACACACACACACGCACACACTCACACCAACGCACACAAGAACCAACCTCACACAATCATTCACACTCCCGCACCCAAGCACCAACGCCCACTCAATCCCAAACTCACTGACACACTCACTTGCAAACGCCTGCACATTCTCACACACCTCCCCACACCAAAACACAATGTCACACACTAACTCATTCACACTAACTCTCGCACCCATGAACAAAGAAATTCATGTTCAAATACACATGTACACACAGATGCAGTCACACATTCACTCACATACACCCACCAACACCCCAAAACTCACACTCACACTCACCCACACATGACTCCCTTGCAATCACATGCACACCTACAGAGAAAAAAATTACAGACGCTCGCACACTCACATTTACACTCCCGCACAGTCACTTACACACACATTCAAAACTCACACGCTCATACACCTACACGTTTACACATTTACTCTGTCTCGCACTCACACACAAACACCCTCCAAAGCATTTGAATCCATACTCAGACACACATGCCAACCCACTAAGACACATCACACAAATACACACACTCACCCCTCACATACACATTCAAACACACACAGACACACAAGCCAACTCACAAAAACAAAATTCTCACATTGACTCTGTCACTCACACTCACACACTCAACACCACATGCAATCACACACACACAGAAACACAAACACACACGGGAATACGCTCTCTCGCATTCACTGAAACACACATTTATACACCCTCTTACACACCCACACACACAGAAATACAGACTCACAAACATGTGCCCATACAATCACACATATGCACCCCGTCATTCACTCACACATTCATACTCACTCACACTCAAAAACAGACTCACACACCCACACCCACACACAGAAATACATACTCACAAATATACGCACATACAGTCACACCTATGTCCCCACTCTTACTCCGACTCACACACTCATACCCCCTTACTCAAAAATAGACTCACACCTCTACACACACAAAAATACACATTCACAAACAGGTACATACAATATCACATATGTACCCCCTTTCCGTCACTCAAACATTTATACTCACTCACACTCAAAAAGAGATTCAAACACCTACACACACACAAATACCCACTCACAAGCATATACACCTACAAACACAAATGCCCACATGCACAGATGACAACACACACTCATGCACACCCATACAAACCCATGAACACCAACACTCACACACCCACCCTCACACCAAACGCATTCACATGCTTTCACACTCACACACACAAACACACACACACCCTTGAATTCATACTCTGACCCATAAGCCAACCCACTAAGACCCATCAGTCACACACACCCACACATAACTCACACACATTGAAATACGTACTGAAACACAGAAGCCAACTCCCACGAATAAAACTCTCACGCAGACTGTCACTGACACACACTCACCGACACATGCTATCAAACGTACACACACAAACACAGACACACTCTCTCACATTCCCTCAAACTCAGATACAAACACCCACACTTACACACTCACACACGCAGAAATATGCACTCACAAGTATACACACATACAATCACACATAGGTACCCACTCTCACTCTCACTCACACAGTCATACGCACTTACTTAAAAATTGACTCACACCTATACACACACAAAAAGGCACACTCACAAGCATATACACGTAAAAACACAAGCACACATGCCAACACACAGTCACACATTACACACGTACAGAAATACACACTCACATATATACGCACATACAATCACACATTATGCACACCTGTCACTCACTCACACCTTCGTACTCACTCGCACTCAAAAGTAGACTCACACACCTACACACACACAGAAATACACACTCACAAATATACACACATACAATCACACAATTTACCCACTCTAACTCTGACTCACACAGTCATACTCACTCACTCAAAGATAGACTCACACCTATACACACACAAGAATATACACTCCCAGGCATATACACATGAAAACACAAACACACATGCACCGATGCCAACAGTCACACACACTTTACACACTTATAAACACAGAAGTCACACACTCACCTCACAAACATATGTACATGCCATATCACATATGTACCCCCTTTCAGTCACTCACACATTTATACTCACTCACACTCAAAAATAATCTCAAACACCTACACACACAAATACGCACTCACAAGCCTATGCACATACAAACATAATCACACACATACACAGATTCCAACACACCTGCACACACCCATACACACACTCAAAAGCACACACACATTCACCCTCACACACATATGAACCTACACGTACACACAAATGCACGAGTACAAACACAAACACAACACACAGACACATAACGCAAAACACAGTATTGTACACATCACACACCAGCACACACAAAAACCCTTACACAAAAACAGTCACATACATACACCCTTGGACACAAGCACTCACACACCAACATACACACTTACACAGTAAGTCACAAACACACACTCAAAAATAGGCTCACACACCTACACACACACAGAAATACACACTCAACACTATACGCACATACAATCACACATATGTACCTACTCTCGCTCTCACTCACATATTCATACGTACTCAAAAATGGACTCGCACCTATACACACACAAAATTACACACTCACAAGCATATACACATGAAAACACAAACACACATACACAGATGCCAACACACAGTCACACACACCCTTACACACTTATAACCACACAAGTCACACACTCACCCTCACACACACTTACACACATATGAACATACACATGCAGACATTCACACTCTCTCACACACACACTCACCCACAAACTCACCCACAATATTGAATCGATACTCAAACCCGAGGCAACACACTGACACACATCACAAACGCACACCCGTTCCCATCTCACACACACACACGTACACACCCATACACACACACACTGACTCATTCACAAACACTCACTGCCATACACACTCAGATATGTACACGTACACACACCCAAACGTCCACAATCACAAACATAGATGCACACGCTCATTCATGCACATATTTACAAATTCACACTCAAATGTAATCAGACACGTACAAACACAGAAACACACACAGATATAAACAAACACTAACACACATGTGAACACACACAGGAGACAACACACACACCCCTACCCTCACATTCACACACTCACAGAAAAACACAATCACACTTAAAAAACACACGTGCATACGCAGACATGTGAATACACCCAAGCCAACACAGTAACATACAAATGCACTCATTCACTGACTCTCATACTCACCCACATATCTCCCACTGCATGCACTCACACACATACACACACACACGCACACACTCACACCAACGCACACAAGAACCAACCTCACACAATCATTCACACTCCCGCACCCAAGCACCAACGCCCACTCAATCCCAAACTCACTGACACACTCACTTGCAAACGCCTGCACATTCTCACACACCTCCCCACACCAAAACACAATGTCACACACTAACTCATTCACACTAACTCTCGCACCCATGAACAAAGAAATTCATGTTCAAATACACATGTACACACAGATGCAGTCACACATTCACTCACATACACCCACCAACACCCCAAAACTCACACTCACACTCACCCACACATGACTCCCTTGCAATCACATGCACACCTACAGAGAAAAAAATTACAGACGCTCGCACACTCACATTTACACTCCCGCACAGTCACTTACACACACATTCAAAACTCACACGCTCATACACCTACACGTTTACACATTTACTCTGTCTCGCACTCACACACAAACACCCTCCAAAGCATTTGAATCCATACTCAGACACACATGCCAACCCACTAAGACACATCACACAAATACACACACTCACCCCTCACATACACATTCAAACACACACAGACACACAAGCCAACTCACAAAAACAAAATTCTCACATTGACTCTGTCACTCACACTCACACACTCAACACCACATGCAATCACACACACACAGAAACACAAACACACACGGGAATACGCTCTCTCGCATTCACTGAAACACACATTTATACACCCTCTTACACACCCACACACACAGAAATACAGACTCACAAACATGTGCCCATACAATCACACATATGCACCCCGTCATTCACTCACACATTCATACTCACTCACACTCAAAAACAGACTCACACACCCACACCCACACACAGAAATACATACTCACAAATATACGCACATACAGTCACACCTATGTCCCCACTCTTACTCCGACTCACACACTCATACCCCCTTACTCAAAAATAGACTCACACCTCTACACACACAAAAATACACACTCACAAACAGGTACATACAATATCACATATGTACCCCCTTTCCGTCACTCAAACATTTATACTCACTCACACTCAAAAAGAGATTCAAACACCTACCCACACACAAATACCCACTCACAAGCATATACACCTACAAACACAAATGCCCACATGCACAGATGACAACACACACTCATGCACACCCATACAAACCCATGAACACCAACACTCACACACCCACCCTCACACCAAACGCATTCACATGCTTTCACACTCACACACACAAACACACACACACCCTTGAATTCATACTCTGACCCATAAGCCAACCCACTAAGACCCATCAGTCACACACACCCACACATAACTCACACACATTGAAATACGTACTGAAACACAGAAGCCAACTCCCACGAATAAAACTCTCACGCAGACTGTCACTGACACACACTCACCGACACATGCTATCAAACGTACACACACAAACACAGACACACTCTCTCACATTCCCTCAAACTCAGATACAAACACCCACACTTACACACTCACACACGCAGAAATATGCACTCACAAGTATACACACATACAATCACACATAGGTACCCACTCTCACTCTCACTCACACAGTCATACGCACTTACTTAAAAATTGACTCACACCTATACACACACAAAAAGGCACACTCACAAGCATATACACGTAAAAACACAAGCACACATGCCAACACACAGTCACACATTACACACGTACAGAAATACACACTCACATATATACGCACATACAATCACACATTATGCACACCTGTCACTCACTCACACCTTCGTACTCACTCGCACTCAAAAGTAGACTCACACACCTACACACACACAGAAATACACACTCACAAATATACACACATACAATCACACAATTTACCCACTCTAACTCTGACTCACACAGTCATACTCACTCACTCAAAGATAGACTCACACCTATACACACACAAGAATATACACTCCCAGGCATATACACATGAAAACACAAACACACATGCACCGATGCCAACAGTCACACACACTTTACACACTTATAAACACAGAAGTCACACACTCACCTCACAAACATATGTACATGCCATATCACATATGTACCCCCTTTCAGTCACTCACACATTTATACTCACTCACACTCAAAAATAATCTCAAACACCTACACACACAAATACGCACTCACAAGCCTATGCACATACAAACATAATCACACACATACACAGATGCCAACACACCTGCACACACCCATACACACACTCAAAAGCACACACACATTCACCCTCACACACATATGAACCTACACGTACACACAAATGCACGAGTACAAACACAAACACAACACACAGACACATAACGCAAAACACAGTATTGTACACATCACACACCAGCACACACAAAAACCCTTACACAAAAACATTCATATACATACACCCTTGGACACAAGCACTCACACACCAACATACACACTTACACAGTAAGTCACAAACACACACTCAAAAATAGGCTCACACACCTACACACACACAGAAATACACACTCAACACTATACGCACATACAATCACACATATGTACCTACTCTCGCTCTCACTCACATATTCATACGTACTCAAAAATGGACTCGCACCTATACACACACAAAATTACACACTCACAAGCATATACACATGAAAACACAAACACACATACACAGATGCCAACACACAGTCACACACACCCTTACACACTTATAACCACACAAGTCACACACTCACCCTCACACACACTTACACACATATGAACATACACATGCAGACATTCACACTCTCTCACACACACACTCACCCACAAAATCACCCACAATATTGAATCGATACTCAAACCCGAGGCAACACACTGACACACATCACAAACGCACACCCGTTCCCATCTCACACACACACACGTACACACCCATACACACACACACTGACTCATTCACAAACACTCACAGCCATACACACTCAGATATGTACACGTACACACACCCAAACGTCCACAATCACAAACATAGATGCACACGCTCATTCATGCACATATTTACAAATTCACACTCAAATGTAATCAGACACGTACAAACACAGAAACACACACAGATATAAACAAACACTAACACACATGTGAACACACACAGGAGACAACACACACACCCCTACCCTCACATTCACACACTCACAGAAAAACACAATCACACTTAAAAAACACACGTGCATACGCAGACATGTGAATACACCCAAGCCAACACAGTAACATACAAATGCACTCATTCACTGACTCTCATACTCACCCACATATCTCCCACTGCATGCACTCACACACATACACACACACACGCACACACTCACACCAACGCACACAAGAACCAACCTCACACAATCATTCACACTCCCGCACCCAAGCACCAACGCCCACTCAATCCCAAACTCACTGACACACTCACTTGCAAACGCCTGCACATTCTCACACACCTCCCCACACCAAAACACAATGTCACACACTAACTCATTCACACTAACTCTCGCACCCATGAACAAAGAAATTCATGTTCAAATACACATGTACACACAGATGCAGTCACACATTCACTCACATACACCCACCAACACCCCAAAACTCACACTCACACTCACCCACACATGACTCCCTTGCAATCACATGCACACCTACAGAGAAAAAAATTACAGACGCTCGCACACTCACATTTACACTCCCGCACAGTCACTTACACACACATTCAAAACTCACACGCTCATACACCTACACGTTTACACATTTACTCTGTCTCGCACTCACACACAAACACCCTCCAAAGCATTTGAATCCATACTCAGACACACATGCCAACCCACTAAGACACATCACACAAATACACACACTCACCCCTCACATACACATTCAAACACACACAGACACACAAGCCAACTCACAAAAACAAAATTCTCACATTGACTCTGTCACTCACACTCACACACTCAACACCACATGCAATCACACACACACAGAAACACAAACACACACGGGAATACGCTCTCTCGCATTCACTGAAACACACATTTATACACCCTCTTACACACCCACACACACAGAAATACAGACTCACAAACATGTGCCCATACAATCACACATATGCACCCCGTCATTCACTCACACATTCATACTCACTCACACTCAAAAACAGACTCACACACCCACACCCACACACAGAAATACATACTCACAAATATACGCACATACAGTCACACCTATGTCCCCACTCTTACTCCGACTCACACACTCATACCCCCTTACTCAAAAATAGACTCACACCTCTACACACACAAAAATACACATTCACAAACAGGTACATACAATATCACATATGTACCCCCTTTCCGTCACTCAAACATTTATACTCACTCACACTCAAAAAGAGATTCAAACACCTACACACACACAAATACCCACTCACAAGCATATACACCTACAAACACAAATGCCCACATGCACAGATGACAACACACACTCATGCACACCCATACAAACCCATGAACACCAACACTCACACACCCACCCTCACACCAAACGCATTCACATGCTTTCACACTCACACACACAAACACACACACACCCTTGAATTCATACTCTGACCCATAAGCCAACCCACTAAGACCCATCAGTCACACACACCCACACATAACTCACACACATTGAAATACGTACTGAAACACAGAAGCCAACTCCCACGAATAAAACTCTCACGCAGACTGTCACTGACACACACTCACCGACACATGCTATCAAACGTACACACACAAACACAGACACACTCTCTCACATTCCCTCAAACTCAGATACAAACACCCACACTTACACACTCACACACGCAGAAATATGCACTCACAAGTATACACACATACAATCACACATAGGTACCCACTCTCACTCTCACTCACACAGTCATACGCACTTACTTAAAAATTGACTCACACCTATACACACACAAAAAGGCACACTCACAAGCATATACACGTAAAAACACAAGCACACATGCCAACACACAGTCACACATTACACACGTACAGAAATACACACTCACATATATACGCACATACAATCACACATTATGCACACCTGTCACTCACTCACACCTTCGTACTCACTCGCACTCAAAAGTAGACTCACACACCTACACACACACAGAAATACACACTCACAAATATACACACATACAATCACACAATTTACCCACTCTAACTCTGACTCACACAGTCATACTCACTCACTCAAAGATAGACTCACACCTATACACACACAAGAATATACACTCCCAGGCATATACACATGAAAACACAAACACACATGCACCGATGCCAACAGTCACACACACTTTACACACTTATAAACACAGAAGTCACACACTCACCTCACAAACATATGTACATGCCATATCACATATGTACCCCCTTTCAGTCACTCACACATTTATACTCACTCACACTCAAAAATAATCTCAAACACCTACACACACAAATACGCACTCACAAGCCTATGCACATACAAACATAATCACACACATACACAGATTCCAACACACCTGCACACACCCATACACACACTCAAAAGCACACACACATTCACCCTCACACACATATGAACCTACACGTACACACAAATGCACGAGTACAAACACAAACACAACACACAGACACATAACGCAAAACACAGTATTGTACACATCACACACCAGCACACACAAAAACCCTTACACAAAAACAGTCACATACATACACCCTTGGACACAAGCACTCACACACCAACATACACACTTACACAGTAAGTCACAAACACACACTCAAAAATAGGCTCACACACCTACACACACACAGAAATACACACTCAACACTATACGCACATACAATCACACATATGTACCTACTCTCGCTCTCACTCACATATTCATACGTACTCAAAAATGGACTCGCACCTATACACACACAAAATTACACACTCACAAGCATATACACATGAAAACACAAACACACATACACAGATGCCAACACACAGTCACACACACCCTTACACACTTATAACCACACAAGTCACACACTCACCCTCACACACACTTACACACATATGAACATACACATGCAGACATTCACACTCTCTCACACACACACTCACCCACAAACTCACCCACAATATTGAATCGATACTCAAACCCGAGGCAACACACTGACACACATCACAAACGCACACCCGTTCCCATCTCACACACACACACGTACACACCCATACACACACACACTGACTCATTCACAAACACTCACTGCCATACACACTCAGATATGTACACGTACACACACCCAAACGTCCACAATCACAAACATAGATGCACACGCTCATTCATGCACATATTTACAAATTCACACTCAAATGTAATCAGACACGTACAAACACAGAAACACACACAGATATAAACAAACACTAACACACATGTGAACACACACAGGAGACAACACACACACCCCTACCCTCACATTCACACACTCACAGAAAAACACAATCACACTTAAAAAACACACGTGCATACGCAGACATGTGAATACACCCAAGCCAACACAGTAACATACAAATGCACTCATTCACTGACTCTCATACTCACCCACATATCTCCCACTGCATGCACTCACACACATACACACACACACGCACACACTCACACCAACGCACACAAGAACCAACCTCACACAATCATTCACACTCCCGCACCCAAGCACCAACGCCCACTCAATCCCAAACTCACTGACACACTCACTTGCAAACACCTGCACATTCTCACACACCTCCCCACACCAAAACACAATGTCACACACTAACTCATTCACACTAACTCTCGCACCCATGAACAAAGAAATTCATGTTCAAATACACATGTACACACAGATGCAGTCACACATTCACTCACATACACCCACCAACACCCCAAAACTCACACTCACACTCACCCACACATGACTCCCTTGCAATCACATGCACACCTACAGAGAAAAAAATTACAGACGCTCGCACACTCACATTTACACTCCCGCACAGTCACTTACACACACATTCAAAACTCACACGCTCATACACCTACACGTTTACACATTTACTCTGTCTCGCACTCACACACAAACACCCTCCAAAGCATTTGAATCCATACTCAGACACACATGCCAACCCACTAAGACACATCACACAAATACACACACTCACCCCTCACATACACATTCAAACACACACAGACACACAAGCCAACTCACAAAAACAAAATTCTCACATTGACTCTGTCACTCACACTCACACACTCAACACCACATGCAATCACACACACACAGAAACACAAACACACACGGGAATACGCTCTCTCGCATTCACTGAAACACACATTTATACACCCTCTTACACACCCACACACACAGAAATACAGACTCACAAACATGTGCCCATACAATCACACATATGCACCCCGTCATTCACTCACACATTCATACTCACTCACACTCAAAAACACACTCACACACCCACACCCACACACAGAAATACATACTCACAAATATACGCACATACAGTCACACCTATGTCCCCACTCTTACTCCGACTCACACACTCATACCCCCTTACTCAAAAATAGACTCACACCTCTACACACACAAAAATACACATTCACAAACAGGTACATACAATATCACATATGTACCCCCTTTCCGTCACTCAAACATTTATACTCACTCACACTCAAAAAGAGATTCAAACACCTACACACACACAAATACCCACTCACAAGCATATACACCTACAAACACAAATGCCCACATGCACAGATGACAACACACACTCATGCACACCCATACAAACCCATGAACACCAACACTCACACACCCACCCTCACACCAAACGCATTCACATGCTTTCACACTCACACACACAAACACACACACACCCTTGAATTCATACTCTGACCCATAAGCCAACCCACTAAGACCCATCAGTCACACACACCCACACATAACTCACACACATTGAAATACGTACTGAAACACAGAAGCCAACTCCCACGAATAAAACTCTCATGCAGACTGTCACTGACACACACTCACCGACACATGCTATCAAACGTACACACACAAACACAGACACACTCTCTCACATTCCCTCAAACTCAGATACAAACACCCACACTTACACACTCACACACGCGGAAATATGCACTCACAAGTATACACACATACAATCACACATAGGTACCCACTCTCACTCTCACTCACACAGTCATACGCACTTACTTAAAAATAGACTCACACCTATACACACACAAAAAGGCACACTCACAAGCATATACACGTCAAAACACAAGCACACATGCCAACACACAGTCACACATTACACACGTACAGAAATACACACTCACATATATACGCACATACAATCACACATTATGCACACCTGTCACTCACTCACACCTTCGTACTCACTCGCACTCAAAAGTAGACTCACACACCTACACACACACAGAAATACACACTCACAAATATACACACATACAATCACACAATTTACCCACTCTAACTCTGACTCACACAGTCATACTCACTCACTCAAAGATAGACTCACACCTATACACACACAAGAATATACACTCCCAGGCATATACACATGAAAACACAAACACACATGCACCGATGCCAACAGTCACACACACTTTACACACTTATAAACACAGAAGTCACACACTCACCTCACAAACATATGTACATGCCTTATCACATATGTACCCCCTTTCAGTCACTCACACATTTATACTCACTCACACTCAAAAATAATCTCAAACACCTACACACACAAATACGCACTCACAAGCCTATGCACATACAAACATAATCACACACATACACAGATGCCAACACACCTGCACACACCCATACACACACTCAAAAGCACACACACATTCACCCTCACACACATATGAACCTACACGTACACACAAATGCACGAGTACAAACACAAACACAACACACAGACACATAACGCAAAACACAGTATTGTACACATCACACACCAGCACACACAAAAACCCTTACACAAAAACATTCATATACATACACCCTTGGACACAAGCACTCACACACCAACATACACACTTACACAGTAAGTCACAAACACTCACACTCAAAAATAGGCTCACACACCTACACACACACAGAAATACACACTCAACACTATACGCACATACAATCACACATATGTACCTACTCTCGCTCTCACTCACATATTCATACGTACTCAAAAATGGACTCGCACCTATACACACACAAAATTACATACTCACAAGCATATACACATGAAAACACAAACACACATACACAGATGCCAACACACAGTCACACACACCCTTACACACTTATAACCACACAAGTCACACACTCACCCTCACACACACTTACACACATGAACATACACATGCAGACATTCACACTCTCTCACACACACACTCACCCACAAACTCACCCACAATATTGAATCGATACTCAAACCCGAGGCAACACACTGACACACATCACAAACGCACACCCGTTCCCATCTCACACACACACACGTACACACCCATACACACACACACTGACTCATTCACAAACACTCACAGCCATACACACTCAGATATGTACACGTACACACACCCAAACGTCCACAATCACAAACATAGATGCACACGCTCATTCAGGCACATATTTACAAATTCACACTCAAATGTAATCAGACACGTACAAACACAGAAACACACACAGATATAAACAAACACTAACACACATGCGAACACACACAGGAGACAACACACACACCCCTACCCTCACATTCACACACTCACAGAAAAACACAATCACACTTAAAAAACACACGTGCATACGCAGACATGTGAATACACCCAAGCCAACACAGTAACATACAAATGCACTCATTCACTGACTCTCATACTCACCCACATATCTCCCACTGCATGCACTCACACACATACACACACACGCACACACTCACACCAATGCACACAATAACCAACCTCACACAATCATTCACACTCCCGCACCCAAGTACCAATGCACACTCAATCCCAAACTCACTGACACACTCACTTGCAAACGCCTGCACATTCTCACACACCTCCCCACACCAAAACACAATGTCACACACTAACTCATTCACACTAACTCTCGCACCCATGAACAAAGAAATTCATGTTCAAATACACATGTACACACAGATGCAGTCACACATTCACTCACATACACCCACCAACACCCCAAAACTCACACTCACCCACACAAGACTCCCTTGCAATCACATGCACACCTACAGAGAAAAAATTCCAGACGCTCGCACACTCACATTTACACTCCCGCACAGTCACTTACACACACATTCAAAACTCACACGCTCATACACCTACACGTTTACACATTTACTCTGTCTCGCACTCACACACAAACACCCTCCAAAGCATTTGAATCCATACTCAGACACACATGCCAACCCACTAAGACACATCACACAAATACACACACTCACCGCTCACATACACTTTCAAACACACACAAACACACAAGCCAACTCACAAAAACAAAATTCTCACATTGACTCTGTCACTCACACTCACACACTCAACACCACATGCAATCACACACACACAGAAACACAAACACACACGGGAATACGCTCTCTCGCATTCACTGAAACACACATTTATGCACCCTCTTACACACCCACACACACAGAAATACGGACTCACAAACATAGGCCCGTACAATCACACCTATGTACCCCGTCATTCACTCACACATTCATACTCACTCACACTCAAAAACAGACTCACACACCCACACCCACACACAGAAATACATACTCACAAATATACGCACATACAGTCACACCTATGTCCCCACTCTTACTCCGACTCACACACTCATACCCCCTTACTCAAAAATAGACTCACACCTCTACACACACAAAAATACACACTCACAAACAGGTACATACAATATCACATATGTACCCCCTTTCCGTCACTCAAACATTTATACTCACTCACACTCAAAAAGAGATTCAAACACCTACCCACACACAAATACCCACTCACAAGCATATACACCTACAAACACAAATGCCCACATGCACAGATGACAACACACACTCATGCACACCCATACAAACCCATGAACACCAACACTCACACACCCACCCTCACACCAAACGCATTCACATGCTTTCACACTCACACACACAAACACACACACACCCTTGAATTCATACTCTGACCCATAAGCCAACCCACTAAGACCCATCAGTCACACACACCCACACATAACTCACACACATTGAAATACGTACTGAAACACAGAAGCCAACTCCCACGAATAAAACTCTCACGCAGACTGTCACTGACACACACTCACCGACACATGCTATCAAACGTACACACACAAACACAGACACACTCTCTCACATTCCCTCAAACTCAGATACAAACACCCACACTTACACACTCACACACGCAGAAATATGCACTCACAAGTATACACACATACAATCACACATAGGTACCCACTCTCACTCTCACTCACACAGTCATACGCACTTACTTAAAAATTGACTCACACCTATACACACACAAAAAGGCACACTCACAAGCATATACACGTAAAAACACAAGCACACATGCCAACACACAGTCACACATTACACACGTACAGAAATACACACTCACATATATACGCACATACAATCACACATTATGCACACCTGTCACTCACTCACACCTTCGTACTCACTCGCACTCAAAAGTAGACTCACACACCTACACACACACAGAAATACACACTCACAAATATACACACATACAATCACTCAATTTACCCACTCTAACTCTGACTCACACAGTCATACTCACTCAAAGATAGACTCACACCTATACACACACACAAGAATATACACTCCCAGGCATATACACATGAAAACACAAACACACATGCACCGATGCCCACAGTCACACACACCTTTACACACTTATAAACACAGAAGTCACACACTCACCTCACAAACATATGTACATGCCATATCACATATGTACCCCCTTTCAGTCACTCACACATTTATACTCACTCACACTCAAAAATAATCTCAAACACCTACACACACAAATACGCACTCACAAGCCTATGCACAACATACAAACGTAAACACACACATACACAGATGCCAACACAGCTGCACACACCCATACACACACTCAAAAGCACACACACATTCACCCTCACACACATATGAACCTACACGTACACACAAATGCACGAGTACAAACACAAACACAACACACAGACACATAACGCAAAACACAGTATTGTACACATCACACACCAGCACACACAAAAACCCTTACACAAAAACATTCATATACATACACCCTTGGACACAAGCACTCACACACCAACATACACACTTACACAGTAAGTCACAAACACACACTCAAAAATAGGCTCACACACCTACACACACACAGAAATACACACTCAACACTATACGCACATACAATCACACATATGTACCTACTCTCGCTCTCACTCACATATTCATACGTACTCAAAAATGGACTCGCACCTATACACACACAAAATTACACACTCACAAGCATATACACATGAAAACACAAACACACATACACAGATGCCAACACACAGTCACACACACCCTTACACACTTATAACCACACAAGTCACACACTCACCCTCACACACACTTACACACATATGAACATACACATGCAGACATTCACACTCTCTCACACACACACTCACCCACAAAATCACCCACAATATTGAATCGATACTCAAACCCGAGGCAACACACTGACACACATCACAAACGCACACCCGTTCCCATCTCACACACACACACGTACACACCCATACACACACACACTGACTCATTCACAAACACTCACAGCCATACACACTCAGATATGTACACGTACACACACCCAAACGTCCACAATCACAAACATAGATGCACACGCTCATTCATGCACATATTTACAAATTCACACTCAAATGTAATCAGACACGTACAAACACAGAAACACACACAGATATAAACAAACACTAACACACATGTGAACACACACAGGAGACAACACACACACCCCTACCCTCACATTCACACACTCACAGAAAAACACAATCACACTTAAAAAACACACGTGCATACGCAGACATGTGAATACACCCAAGCCAACACAGTAACATACAAATGCACTCATTCACTGACTCTCATACTCACCCACATATCTCCCACTGCATGCACTCACACACATACACACACACACGCACACACTCACACCAACGCACACAAGAACCAACCTCACACAATCATTCACACTCCCGCACCCAAGCACCAACGCCCACTCAATCCCAAACTCACTGACACACTCACTTGCAAACGCCTGCACATTCTCACACACCTCCCCACACCAAAACACAATGTCACACACTAACTCATTCACACTAACTCTCGCACCCATGAACAAAGAAATTCATGTTCAAATACACATGTACACACAGATGCAGTCACACATTCACTCACATACACCCACCAACACCCCAAAACTCACACTCACACTCACCCACACATGACTCCCTTGCAATCACATGCACACCTACAGAGAAAAAAATTACAGACGCTCGCACACTCACATTTACACTCCCGCACAGTCACTTACACACACATTCAAAACTCACACGCTCATACACCTACACGTTTACACATTTACTCTGTCTCGCACTCACACACAAACACCCTCCAAAGCATTTGAATCCATACTCAGACACACATGCCAACCCACTAAGACACATCACACAAATACACACACTCACCCCTCACATACACATTCAAACACACACAGACACACAAGCCAACTCACAAAAACAAAATTCTCACATTGACTCTGTCACTCACACTCACACACTCAACACCACATGCAATCACACACACACAGAAACACAAACACACACGGGAATACGCTCTCTCGCATTCACTGAAACACACATTTATACACCCTCTTACACACCCACACACACAGAAATACAGACTCACAAACATGTGCCCATACAATCACACATATGCACCCCGTCATTCACTCACACATTCATACTCACTCACACTCAAAAACAGACTCACACACCCACACCCACACACAGAAATACATACTCACAAATATACGCACATACAGTCACACCTATGTCCCCACTCTTACTCCGACTCACACACTCATACCCCCTTACTCAAAAATAGACTCACACCTCTACACACACAAAAATACACATTCACAAACAGGTACATACAATATCACATATGTACCCCCTTTCCGTCACTCAAACATTTATACTCACTCACACTCAAAAAGAGATTCAAACACCTACACACACACAAATACCCACTCACAAGCATATACACCTACAAACACAAATGCCCACATGCACAGATGACAACACACACTCATGCACACCCATACAAACCCATGAACACCAACACTCACACACCCACCCTCACACCAAACGCATTCACATGCTTTCACACTCACACACACAAACACACACACACCCTTGAATTCATACTCTGACCCATAAGCCAACCCACTAAGACCCATCAGTCACACACACCCACACATAACTCACACACATTGAAATACGTACTGAAACACAGAAGCCAACTCCCACGAATAAAACTCTCACGCAGACTGTCACTGACACACACTCACCGACACATGCTATCAAACGTACACACACAAACACAGACACACTCTCTCACATTCCCTCAAACTCAGATACAAACACCCACACTTACACACTCACACACGCAGAAATATGCACTCACAAGTATACACACATACAATCACACATAGGTACCCACTCTCACTCTCACTCACACAGTCATACGCACTTACTTAAAAATTGACTCACACCTATACACACACAAAAAGGCACACTCACAAGCATATACACGTAAAAACACAAGCACACATGCCAACACACAGTCACACATTACACACGTACAGAAATACACACTCACATATATACGCACATACAATCACACATTATGCACACCTGTCACTCACTCACACCTTCGTACTCACTCGCACTCAAAAGTAGACTCACACACCTACACACACACAGAAATACACACTCACAAATATACACACATACAATCACACAATTTACCCACTCTAACTCTGACTCACACAGTCATACTCACTCACTCAAAGATAGACTCACACCTATACACACACAAGAATATACACTCCCAGGCATATACACATGAAAACACAAACACACATGCACCGATGCCAACAGTCACACACACTTTACACACTTATAAACACAGAAGTCACACACTCACCTCACAAACATATGTACATGCCATATCACATATGTACCCCCTTTCAGTCACTCACACATTTATACTCACTCACACTCAAAAATAATCTCAAACACCTACACACACAAATACGCACTCACAAGCCTATGCACATACAAACATAATCACACACATACACAGATTCCAACACACCTGCACACACCCATACACACACTCAAAAGCACACACACATTCACCCTCACACACATATGAACCTACACGTACACACAAATGCACGAGTACAAACACAAACACAACACACAGACACATAACGCAAAACACAGTATTGTACACATCACACACCAGCACACACAAAAACCCTTACACAAAAACAGTCACATACATACACCCTTGGACACAAGCACTCACACACCAACATACACACTTACACAGTAAGTCACAAACACACACTCAAAAATAGGCTCACACACCTACACACACACAGAAATACACACTCAACACTATACGCACATACAATCACACATATGTACCTACTCTCGCTCTCACTCACATATTCATACGTACTCAAAAATGGACTCGCACCTATACACACACAAAATTACACACTCACAAGCATATACACATGAAAACACAAACACACATACACAGATGCCAACACACAGTCACACACACCCTTACACACTTATAACCACACAAGTCACACACTCACCCTCACACACACTTACACACATATGAACATACACATGCAGACATTCACACTCTCTCACACACACACTCACCCACAAACTCACCCACAATATTGAATCGATACTCAAACCCGAGGCAACACACTGACACACATCACAAACGCACACCCGTTCCCATCTCACACACACACACGTACACACCCTTACACACACACACTGACTCATTCACAAACACTCACTGCCATACACACTCAGATATGTACACGTACACACACCCAAACGTCCACAATCACAAACATAGATGCACACGCTCATTCATGCACATATTTACAAATTCACACTCAAATGTAATCAGACACGTACAAACACAGAAACACACACAGATATAAACAAACACTAACACACATGTGAACACACACAGGAGACAACACACACACCCCTACCCTCACATTCACACACTCACAGAAAAACACAATCACACTTAAAAAACACACGTGCATACGCAGACATGTGAATACACCCAAGCCAACACAGTAACATACAAATGCACTCATTCACTGACTCTCATACTCACCCACATATCTCCCACTGCATGCACTCACACACATACACACACACACGCACACACTCACACCAACGCACACAAGAACCAACCTCACACAATCATTCACACTCCCGCACCCAAGCACCAACGCCCACTCAATCCCAAACTCACTGACACACTCACTTGCAAACGCCTGCACATTCTCACACACCTCCCCACACCAAAACACAATGTCACACACTAACTCATTCACACTAACTCTCGCACCCATGAACAAAGAAATTCATGTTCAAATACACATGTACACACAGATGCAGTCACACATTCACTCACATACACCCACCAACACCCCAAAACTCACACTCACACTCACCCACACATGACTCCCTTGCAATCACATGCACACCTACAGAGAAAAAAATTACAGACGCTCGCACACTCACATTTACACTCCCGCACAGTCACTTACACACACATTCAAAACTCACACGCTCATACACCTACACGTTTACACATTTACTCTGTCTCGCACTCACACACAAACACCCTCCAAAGCATTTGAATCCATACTCAGACACACATGCCAACCCACTAAGACACATCACACAAATACACACACTCACCCCTCACATACACATTCAAACACACACAGACACACAAGCCAACTCACAAAAACAAAATTCTCACATTGACTCTGTCACTCACACTCACACACTCAACACCACATGCAATCACACACACACAGAAACACAAACACACACGGGAATACGCTCTCTCGCATTCACTGAAACACACATTTATACACCCTCTTACACACCCACACACACAGAAATACAGACTCACAAACATGTGCCCATACAATCACACATATGCACCCCGTCATTCACTCACACATTCATACTCACTCACACTCAAAAACAGACTCACACACCCACACCCACACACAGAAATACATACTCACAAATATACGCACATACAGTCACACCTATGTCCCCACTCTTACTCCGACTCACACACTCATACCCCCTTACTCAAAAATAGACTCACACCTCTACACACACAAAAATACACACTCACAAACAGGTACATACAATATCACATATGTACCCCCTTTCCGTCACTCAAACATTTATACTCACTCACACTCAAAAAGAGATTCAAACACCTACCCACACACAAATACCCACTCACAAGCATATACACCTACAAACACAAATGCCCACATGCACAGATGACAACACACACTCATGCACACCCATACAAACCCATGAACACCAACACTCACACACCCACCCTCACACCAAACGCATTCACATGCTTTCACACTCACACACACAAACACACACACACCCTTGAATTCATACTCTGACCCATAAGCCAACCCACTAAGACCCATCAGTCACACACACCCACACATAACTCACACACATTGAAATACGTACTGAAACACAGAAGCCAACTCCCACGAATAAAACTCTCACGCAGACTGTCACTGACACACACTCACCGACACATGCTATCAAACGTACACACACAAACACAGACACACTCTCTCACATTCCCTCAAACTCAGATACAAACACCCACACTTACACACTCACACACGCAGAAATATGCACTCACAAGTATACACACATACAATCACACATAGGTACCCACTCTCACTCTCACTCACACAGTCATACGCACTTACTTAAAAATTGACTCACACCTATACACACACAAAAAGGCACACTCACAAGCATATACACGTAAAAACACAAGCACACATGCCAACACACAGTCACACATTACACACGTACAGAAATACACACTCACATATATACGCACATACAATCACACATTATGCACACCTGTCACTCACTCACACCTTCGTACTCACTCGCACTCAAAAGTAGACTCACACACCTACACACACACAGAAATACACACTCACAAATATACACACATACAATCACACAATTTACCCACTCTAACTCTGACTCACACAGTCATACTCACTCACTCAAAGATAGACTCACACCTATACACACACAAGAATATACACTCCCAGGCATATACACATGAAAACACAAACACACATGCACCGATGCCAACAGTTACACACACTTTACACACTTATAAACACAGAAGTCACACACTCACCTCACAAACATATGTACATGCCATATCACATATGTACCCCCTTTCAGTCACTCACACATTTATACTCACTCACACTCAAAAATAATCTCAAACACCTACACACACAAATACGCACTCACAAGCCTATGCACATACAAACATAATCACACACATACACAGATGCCAACACACCTGCACACACCCATACACACACTCAAAAGCACACACACATTCACCCTCACACACATATGAACCTACACGTACACACAAATGCACGAGTACAAACACAAACACAACACACAGACACATAACGCAAAACACAGTATTGTACACATCACACACCAGCACACACAAAAACCCTTACACAAAAACATTCATATACATACACCCTTGGACACAAGCACTCACACACCAACATACACACTTACACAGTAAGTCACAAACACACACTCAAAAATAGGCTCACACACAGAAATACACACTCAACACTATACGCACATACAATCACACATATGTACCTACTCTCGCTCTCACTCACATATTCATACGTACTCAAAAATGGACTCGCACCTATACACACACAAAATTACACACTCACAAGCATATACACATGAAAACACAAACACACATACACAGATGCCAACACACAGTCACACACACCCTTACACACTTATAACCACACAAGTCACACACTCACCCTCACACACACTTACACACATATGAACATACACATGCAGACATTCACACTCTCTCACACACACACTCACCCACAAAATCACCCACAATATTGAATCGATACTCAAACCCGAGGCAACACACTGACACACATCACAAACGCACACCCGTTCCCATCTCACACACACACACGTACACACCCATACACACACACACTGACTCATTCACAAACACTCACAGCCATACACACTCAGATATGTACACGTACACACACCCAAACGTCCACAATCACAAACATAGATGCACACGCTCATTCATGCACATATTTACAAATTCACACTCAAATGTAATCAGACACGTACAAACACAGAAACACACACAGATATAAACAAACACTAACACACATGTGAACACACACAGGAGACAACACACACACCCCTACCCTCACATTCACACACTCACAGAAAAACACAATCACACTTAAAAAACACACGTGCATACGCAGACATGTGAATACACCCAAGCCAACACAGTAACATACAAATGCACTCATTCACTGACTCTCATACTCACCCACATATCTCCCACTGCATGCACTCACACACATACACACACACACGCACACACTCACACCAACGCACACAAGAACCAACCTCACACAATCATTCACACTCCCGCACCCAAGCACCAACGCCCACTCAATCCCAAACTCACTGACACACTCACTTGCAAACGCCTGCACATTCTCACACACCTCCCCACACCAAAACACAATGTCACACACTAACTCATTCACACTAACTCTCGCACCCATGAACAAAGAAATTCATGTTCAAATACACATGTACACACAGATGCAGTCACACATTCACTCACATACACCCACCAACACCCCAAAACTCACACTCACACTCACCCACACATGACTCCCTTGCAATCACATGCACACCTACAGAGAAAAAAATTACAGACGCTCGCACACTCACATTTACACTCCCGCACAGTCACTTACACACACATTCAAAACTCACACGCTCATACACCTACACGTTTACACATTTACTCTGTCTCGCACTCACACACAAACACCCTCCAAAGCATTTGAATCCATACTCAGACACACATGCCAACCCACTAAGACACATCACACAAATACACACACTCACCCCTCACATACACATTCAAACACACACAGACACACAAGCCAACTCACAAAAACAAAATTCTCACATTGACTCTGTCACTCACACTCACACACTCAACACCACATGCAATCACACACACACAGAAACACAAACACACACGGGAATACGCTCTCTCGCATTCACAGAAACACACATTTATACACCCTCTTACACACCCACACACACAGAAATACAGACTCACAAACATGTGCCCATACAATCACACATATGCACCCCGTCATTCACTCACACATTCATACTCACTCACACTCAAAAACAGACTCACACACCCACACCCACACACAGAAATACATACTCACAAATATACGCACATACAGTCACACCTATGTCCCCACTCTTACTCCGACTCACACACTCATACCCCCTTACTCAAAAATAGACTCACACCTCTACACACACAAAAATACACATTCACAAACAGGTACATACAATATCACATATGTACCCCCTTTCCGTCACTCAAACATTTATACTCACTCACACTCAAAAAGAGATTCAAACACCTACACACACACAAATACCCACTCACAAGCATATACACCTACAAACACAAATGCCCACATGCACAGATGACAACACACACTCATGCACACCCATACAAACCCATGAACACCAACACTCACACACCCACCCTCACACCAAACGCATTCACATGCTTTCACACTCACACACACAAACACACACACACCCTTGAATTCATACTCTGACCCATAAGCCAACCCACTAAGACCCATCAGTCACACACACCCACACATAACTCACACACATTGAAATACGTACTGAAACACAGAAGCCAACTCCCACGAATAAAACTCTCACGCAGACTGTCACTGACACACACTCACCGACACATGCTATCAAACGTACACACACAAACACAGACACACTCTCTCACATTCCCTCAAACTCAGATACAAACACCCACACTTACACACTCACACACGCAGAAATATGCACTCACAAGTATACACACATACAATCACACATAGGTACCCACTCTCACTCTCACTCACACAGTCATACGCACTTACTTAAAAATTGACTCACACCTATACACACACAAAAAGGCACACTCACAAGCATATACACGTAAAAACACAAGCACACATGCCAACACACAGTCACACATTACACACGTACAGAAATACACACTCACATATATACGCACATACAATCACACATTATGCACACCTGTCACTCACTCACACCTTCGTACTCACTCGCACTCAAAAGTAGACTCACACACCTACACACACACAGAAATACACACTCACAAATATACACACATACAATCACACAATTTACCCACTCTAACTCTGACTCACACAGTCATACTCACTCACTCAAAGATAGACTCACACCTATACACACACAAGAATATACACTCCCAGGCATATACACATGAAAACACAAACACACATGCACCGATGCCAACAGTCACACACACTTTACACACTTATAAACACAGAAGTCACACACTCACCTCACAAACATATGTACATGCCATATCACATATGTACCCCCTTTCAGTCACTCACACATTTATACTCACTCACACTCAAAAATAATCTCAAACACCTACACACACAAATACGCACTCACAAGCCTATGCACATACAAACATAATCACACACATACACAGATTCCAACACACCTGCACACACCCATACACACACTCAAAAGCACACACACATTCACCCTCACACACATATGAACCTACACGTACACACAAATGCACGAGTACAAACACAAACACAACACACAGACACATAACGCAAAACACAGTATTGTACACATCACACACCAGCACACACAAAAACCCTTACACAAAAACAGTCACATACATACACCCTTGGACACAAGCACTCACACACCAACATACACACTTACACAGTAAGTCACAAACACACACTCAAAAATAGGCTCACACACCTACACACACACAGAAATACACACTCAACACTATACGCACATACAATCACACATATGTACCTACTCTCGCTCTCACTCACATATTCATACGTACTCAAAAATGGACTCGCACCTATACACACACAAAATTACACACTCACAAGCATATACACATGAAAACACAAACACACATACACAGATGCCAACACACAGTCACACACACCCTTACACACTTATAACCACACAAGTCACACACTCACCCTCACACACACTTACACACATATGAACATACACATGCAGACATTCACACTCTCTCACACACACACTCACCCACAAACTCACCCACAATATTGAATCGATACTCAAACCCGAGGCAACACACTGACACACATCACAAACGCACACCCGTTCCCATCTCACACACACACACGTACACACCCATACACACACACACTGACTCATTCACAAACACTCACTGCCATACACACTCAGATATGTACACGTACACACACCCAAACGTCCACAATCACAAACATAGATGCACACGCTCATTCATGCACATATTTACAAATTCACACTCAAATGTAATCAGACACGTACAAACACAGAAACACACACAGATATAAACAAACACTAACACACATGTGAACACACACAGGAGACAACACACACACCCCTACCCTCACATTCACACACTCACAGAAAAACACAATCACACTTAAAAAACACACGTGCATACGCAGACATGTGAATACACCCAAGCCAACACAGTAACATACAAATGCACTCATTCACTGACTCTCATACTCACCCACATATCTCCCACTGCATGCACTCACACACATACACACACACACGCACACACTCACACCAACGCACACAAGAACCAACCTCACACAATCATTCACACTCCCGCACCCAAGCACCAACGCCCACTCAATCCCAAACTCACTGACACACTCACTTGCAAACACCTGCACATTCTCACACACCTCCCCACACCAAAACACAATGTCACACACTAACTCATTCACACTAACTCTCGCACCCATGAACAAAGAAATTCATGTTCAAATACACATGTACACACAGATGCAGTCACACATTCACTCACATACACCCACCAACACCCCAAAACTCACACTCACACTCACCCACACATGACTCCCTTGCAATCACATGCACACCTACAGAGAAAAAAATTACAGACGCTCGCACACTCACATTTACACTCCCGCACAGTCACTTACACACACATTCAAAACTCACACGCTCATACACCTACACGTTTACACATTTACTCTGTCTCGCACTCACACACAAACACCCTCCAAAGCATTTGAATCCATACTCAGACACACATGCCAACCCACTAAGACACATCACACAAATACACACACTCACCCCTCACATACACATTCAAACACACACAGACACACAAGCCAACTCACAAAAACAAAATTCTCACATTGACTCTGTCACTCACACTCACACACTCAACACCACATGCAATCACACACACACAGAAACACAAACACACACGGGAATACGCTCTCTCGCATTCACTGAAACACACATTTATACACCCTCTTACACACCCACACACACAGAAATACAGACTCACAAACATGTGCCCATACAATCACACATATGCACCCCGTCATTCACTCACACATTCATACTCACTCACACTCAAAAACAGACTCACACACCCACACCCACACACAGAAATACATACTCACAAATATACGCACATACAGTCACACCTATGTCCCCACTCTTACTCCGACTCACACACTCATACCCCCTTACTCAAAAATAGACTCACACCTCTACACACACAAAAATACACATTCACAAACAGGTACATACAATATCACATATGTACCCCCTTTCCGTCACTCAAACATTTATACTCACTCACACTCAAAAAGAGATTCAAACACCTACACACACACAAATACCCACTCACAAGCATATACACCTACAAACACAAATGCCCACATGCACAGATGACAACACACACTCATGCACACCCATACAAACCCATGAACACCAACACTCACACACCCACCCTCACACCAAACGCATTCACATGCTTTCACACTCACACACACAAACACACACACACCCTTGAATTCATACTCTGACCCATAAGCCAACCCACTAAGACCCATCAGTCACACACACCCACACATAACTCACACACATTGAAATACGTACTGAAACACAGAAGCCAACTCCCACGAATAAAACTCTCATGCAGACTGTCACTGACACACACTCACCGACACATGCTATCAAACGTACACACACAAACACAGACACACTCTCTCACATTCCCTCAAACTCAGATACAAACACCCACACTTACACACTCACACACGCGGAAATATGCACTCACAAGTATACACACATACAATCACACATAGGTACCCACTCTCACTCTCACTCACACAGTCATACGCACTTACTTAAAAATAGACTCACACCTATACACACACAAAAAGGCACACTCACAAGCATATACACGTCAAAACACAAGCACACATGCCAACACACAGTCACACATTACACACGTACAGAAATACACACTCACATATATACGCACATACAATCACACATTATGCACACCTGTCACTCACTCACACCTTCGTACTCACTCGCACTCAAAAGTAGACTCACACACCTACACACACACAGAAATACACACTCACAAATATACACACATACAATCACACAATTTACCCACTCTAACTCTGACTCACACAGTCATACTCACTCACTCAAAGATAGACTCACACCTATACACACACAAGAATATACACTCCCAGGCATATACACATGAAAACACAAACACACATGCACCGATGCCAACAGTCACACACACTTTACACACTTATAAACACAGAAGTCACACACTCACCTCACAAACATATGTACATGCCTTATCACATATGTACCCCCTTTCAGTCACTCACACATTTATACTCACTCACACTCAAAAATAATCTCAAACACCTACACACACAAATACGCACTCACAAGCCTATGCACATACAAACATAATCACACACATACACAGATGCCAACACACCTGCACACACCCATACACACACTCAAAAGCACACACACATTCACCCTCACACACATATGAACCTACACGTACACACAAATGCACGAGTACAAACACAAACACAACACACAGACACATAACGCAAAACACAGTATTGTACACATCACACACCAGCACACACAAAAACCCTTACACAAAAACATTCATATACATACACCCTTGGACACAAGCACTCACACACCAACATACACACTTACACAGTAAGTCACAAACACTCACACTCAAAAATAGGCTCACACACCTACACACACACAGAAATACACACTCAACACTATACGCACATACAATCACACATATGTACCTACTCTCGCTCTCACTCACATATTCATACGTACTCAAAAATGGACTCGCACCTATACACACACAAAATTACATACTCACAAGCATATACACATGAAAACACAAACACACATACACAGATGCCAACACACAGTCACACACACCCTTACACACTTATAACCACACAAGTCACACACTCACCCTCACACACACTTACACACATGAACATACACATGCAGACATTCACACTCTCTCACACACACACTCACCCACAAACTCACCCACAATATTGAATCGATACTCAAACCCGAGGCAACACACTGACACACATCACAAACGCACACCCGTTCCCATCTCACACACACACACGTACACACCCATACACACACACACTGACTCATTCACAAACACTCACAGCCATACACACTCAGATATGTACACGTACACACACCCAAACGTCCACAATCACAAACATAGATGCACACGCTCATTCAGGCACATATTTACAAATTCACACTCAAATGTAATCAGACACGTACAAACACAGAAACACACACAGATATAAACAAACACTAACACACATGCGAACACACACAGGAGACAACACACACACCCCTACCCTCACATTCACACACTCACAGAAAAACACAATCACACTTAAAAAACACACGTGCATACGCAGACATGTGAATACACCCAAGCCAACACAGTAACATACAAATGCACTCATTCACTGACTCTCATACTCACCCACATATCTCCCACTGCATGCACTCACACACATACACACACGCGCACACACTCACACCAATGCACACAATAACCAACCTCACACAATCATTCACACTCCCGCACCCAAGTACCAATGCACACTCAATCCCAAACTCACTGACACACTCACTTGCAAACGCCTGCACATTCTCACACACCTCCCCACACCAAAACACAATGTCACACACTAACTCATTCACACTAACTCTCGCACCCATGAACAAAGAAATTCATGTTCAAATACACATGTACACACAGATGCAGTCACACATTCACTCACATACACCCACCAACACCCCAAAACTCACACTCACCCACACAAGACTCCCTTGCAATCACATGCACACCTACAGAGAAAAAATTCCAGACGCTCGCACACTCACATTTACACTCCCGCACAGTCACTTACACACACATTCAAAACTCACACGCTCATACACCTACACGTTTACACATTTACTCTGTCTCGCACTCACACACAAACACCCTCCAAAGCATTTGAATCCATACTCAGACACACATGCCAACCCACTAAGACACATCACACAAATACACACACTCACCGCTCACATACACTTTCAAACACACACAAACACACAAGCCAACTCACAAAAACAAAATTCTCACATTGACTCTGTCACTCACACTCACACACTCAACACCACATGCAATCACACACACACAGAAACACAAACACACACGGGAATACGCTCTCTCGCATTCACTGAAACACACATTTATGCACCCTCTTACACACCCACACACACAGAAATACGGACTCACAAACATAGGCCCGTACAATCACACCTATGTACCCCGTCATTCACTCACACATTCATACTCACTCACACTCAAAAACAGACTCACACACCCACACCCACACACAGAAATACATACTCACAAATATACGCACATACAGTCACACCTATGTCCCCACTCTTACTCCGACTCACACACTCATACCCCCTTACTCAAAAATAGACTCACACCTCTACACACACAAAAATACACACTCACAAACAGGTACATACAATATCACATATGTACCCCCTTTCCGTCACTCAAACATTTATACTCACTCACACTCAAAAAGAGATTCAAACACCTACCCACACACAAATACCCACTCACAAGCATATACACCTACAAACACAAATGCCCACATGCACAGATGACAACACACACTCATGCACACCCATACAAACCCATGAACACCAACACTCACACACCCACCCTCACACCAAACGCATTCACATGCTTTCACACTCACACACACAAACACACACACACCCTTGAATTCATACTCTGACCCATAAGCCAACCCACTAAGACCCATCAGTCACACACACCCACACATAACTCACACACATTGAAATACGTACTGAAACACAGAAGCCAACTCCCACGAATAAAACTCTCACGCAGACTGTCACTGACACACACTCACCGACACATGCTATCAAACGTACACACACAAACACAGACACACTCTCTCACATTCCCTCAAACTCAGATACAAACACCCACACTTACACACTCACACACGCAGAAATATGCACTCACAAGTATACACACATACAATCACACATAGGTACCCACTCTCACTCTCACTCACACAGTCATACGCACTTACTTAAAAATTGACTCACACCTATACACACACAAAAAGGCACACTCACAAGCATATACACGTAAAAACACAAGCACACATGCCAACACACAGTCACACATTACACACGTACAGAAATACACACTCACATATATACGCACATACAATCACACATTATGCACACCTGTCACTCACTCACACCTTCGTACTCACTCGCACTCAAAAGTAGACTCACACACCTACACACACACAGAAATACACACTCACAAATATACACACATACAATCACTCAATTTACCCACTCTAACTCTGACTCACACAGTCATACTCACTCAAAGATAGACTCACACCTATACACACACACAAGAATATACACTCCCAGGCATATACACATGAAAACACAAACACACATGCACCGATGCCCACAGTCACACACACCTTTACACACTTATAAACACAGAAGTCACACACTCACCTCACAAACATATGTACATGCCATATCACATATGTACCCCCTTTCAGTCACTCACACATTTATACTCACTCACACTCAAAAATAATCTCAAACACCTACACACACAAATACGCACTCACAAGCCTATGCACAACATACAAACGTAAACACACACATACACAGATGCCAACACAGCTGCACACACCCATACACACACTCAAAAGCACACACACATTCACCCTCACACACATATGAACCTACACGTACACACAAATGCACGAGTACAAACACAAACACAACACACAGACACATAACGCAAAACACAATATTGTACACATCACACACCAGCCCACACAAAAACCCTTACACAAAAACATTCATATACATACACCCTTGGACACAAGCACTCACACACCAACATACACACTTACACAGTAAGTCACAAACACTCACACTCAAAAATAGGCTCACACACCTACACACACACAGAAATACACACTCAACACTATACGCACATACAATCACACATATGTACCTACTCTCGCTCTCACTCACATATTCATACGTACTCAAAAATGGACTCGCACCTATACACACACAAAATTACACACTCACAAGCATATACACATGAAAACACAAACACACATACACAGATGCCAACACACAGTCACACACACCCTTACACACTTATAACCACACAAGTCACACACTCACCCTCACACACACTTACACACATGAACATACACATGCAGACATTCACACTCTCTCACACACACACTCACCCACAAACTCACCCACAATATTGAATCGATACTCAAACCCGAGGCAACACACTGACACACATCACAAACGCACACCCATTCCCATCTCACACACACACACGTACACACCCATACACACACACACTGACTCATTCACAAACACTCACAGCCATACACACTCAGATATGTACACGTACACACACCCAAACGTCCACAATCACAAACATAGATGCACACGCTCATTCAGGCACATATTTACAAATTCACACTCAAATGTAATCAGACACGTACAAACACAGAAACACACACAGATATAAACAAACACTAACACACATGCGAACACACACAGGAGACAACACACACACCCCTACCCTCACATTCACACACTCACAGAAAAACACAATCACACTTAAAAAACACACGTGCATACGCAGACATGTGAATACACCCAAGCCAACACAGTAACATACAAATGCACTCATTCACTGACTCTCATACTCACCCACATATCTCCCACTGCATGCACTCACACACATACACACACACACGCACACACTCACACCAACGCACACAAGAACCAACCTCACACAATCATTCACACTCCCGCACCCAAGCACCAACGCCCACTCAATCCCAAACTCACTGACACACTCACTTGCAAACGCCTGCACATTCTCACACACCTCCCCACACCAAAACACAATGTCACACACTAACTCATTCACACTAACTCTCGCACCCATGAACAAAGAAATTCATGTTCAAATACACATGTACACACAGATGCAGTCACACATTCACTCACATACACCCACCAACACCCCAAAACTCACACTCACACTCACCCACACATGACTCCCTTGCAATCACATGCACACCTACAGAGAAAAAAATTACAGACGCTCGCACACTCACATTTACACTCCCGCACAGTCACTTACACACACATTCAAAACTCACACGCTCATACACCTACACGTTTGCACATTTACTCTGTCTCGCACTCACACACAAACACCCTCCAAAGCATTTGAATCCATACTCAGACACACATGCCAACCCACTAAGACACATCACACAAATACACACACTCACCCCTCACATACACATTCAAACACACACAGACACACAAGCCAACTCACAAAAACAAAATTCTCACATTGACTCTGTCACTCACACTCACACACTCAACACCACATGCAATCACACACACACAGAAACACAAACACACACGGGAATACGCTCTCTCGCATTCACTGAAACACACATTTATACACCCTCTTACACACCCACACACACAGAAATACAGACTCACAAACATGTGCCCATACAATCACACATATGCACCCCGTCATTCACTCACACATTCATACTCACTCACACTCAAAAACAGACTCACACACCCACACCCACACACAGAAATACATACTCACAAATATACGCACATACAGTCACACCTATGTCCCCACTCTTACTCCGACTCACACACTCATACCCCCTTACTCAAAAATAGACTCACACCTCTACACACACAAAAATACACACTCACAAACAGGTACATACAATATCACATATGTACCCCCTTTCCGTCACTCAAACATTTATACTCACTCACACTCAAAAAGAGATTCAAACACCTACCCACACACAAATACCCACTCACAAGCATATACACCTACAAACACAAATGCCCACATGCACAGATGACAACACACACTCATGCACACCCATACAAACCCATGAACACCAACACTCACACACCCACCCTCACACCAAACGCATTCACATGCTTTCACACTCACACACACAAACACACACACACCCTTGAATTCATACTCTGACCCATAAGCCAACCCACTAAGACCCATCAGTCACACACACCCACACATAACTCACACACATTGAAATACGTACTGAAACACAGAAGCCAACTCCCACGAATAAAACTCTCACGCAGACTGTCACTGACACACACTCACCGACACATGCTATCAAACGTACACACACAAACACAGACACACTCTCTCACATTCCCTCAAACTCAGATACAAACACCCACACTTACACACTCACACACGCAGAAATATGCACTCACAAGTATACACACATACAATCACACATAGGTACCCACTCTCACTCTCACTCACACAGTCATACGCACTTACTTAAAAATTGACTCACACCTATACACACACAAAAAGGCACACTCACAAGCATATACACGTAAAAACACAAGCACACATGCCAACACACAGTCACACATTACACACGTACGGAAATACACACTCACATATATACGCACATACAATCACACATTATGCACACCTGTCACTCACTCACACCTTCGTACTCACTCGCACTCAAAAGTAGACTCACACACCTACACACACACAGAAATACACACTCACAAATATACACACATACAATCACACAATTTACCCACTCTAACTCTGACTCACACAGTCATACTCACTCACTCAAAGATAGACTCACACCTATACACACACAAGAATATACACTCCCAGGCATATACACATGAAAACACAAACACACATGCACCGATGCCAACAGTCACACACACTTTACACACTTATAAACACAGAAGTCACACACTCACCTCACAAACATATGTACATGCCATATCACATATGTACCCCCTTTCAGTCACTCACACATTTATACTCACTCACACTCAAAAATAATCTCAAACACCTACACACACAAATACGCACTCACAAGCCTATGCACATACAAACATAATCACACACATACACAGATGCCAACACACCTGCACACACCCATACACACACTCAAAAGCACACACACATTCACCCTCACACACATATGAACCTACACGTACACACAAATGCACGAGTACAAACACAAACACAACACACAGACACATAACGCAAAACACAGTATTGTACACATCACACACCAGCACACACAAAAACCCTTACACAAAAACATTCATATACATACACCCTTGGACACAAGCACTCACACACCAACATACACACTTACACAGTAAGTCACAAACACACACTCAAAAATAGGCTCACACACCTACACACACAGAAATACACACTCAACACTATACGCACATACAATCACACATATGTACCTACTCTCGCTCTCACTCACATATTCATACGTACTCAAAAATGGACTCGCACCTATACACACACAAAATTACACACTCACAAGCATATACACATGAAAACACAAACACACATACACAGATGCCAACACACAGTCACACACACCCTTACACACTTATAACCACACAAGTCACACACTCACCCTCACACACACTTACACACATATGAACATACACATGCAGACATTCACACTCTCTCACACACACACTCACCCACAAAATCACCCACAATATTGAATCGATACTCAAACCCGAGGCAACACACTGACACACATCACAAACGCACACCCGTTCCCATCTCACACACACACACGTACACACCCATACACACACACACTGACTCATTCACAAACACTCACAGCCATACACACTCAGATATGTACACGTACACACACCCAAACGTCCACAATCACAAACATAGATGCACACGCTCATTCATGCACATATTTACAAATTCACACTCAAATGTAATCAGACACGTACAAACACAGAAACACACACAGATATAAACAAACACTAACACACATGTGAACACACACAGGAGACAACACACACACCCCTACCCTCACATTCACACACTCACAGAAAAACACAATCACACTTAAAAAACACACGTGCATACGCAGACATGTGAATACACCCAAGCCAACACAGTAACATACAAATGCACTCATTCACTGACTCTCATACTCACCCACATATCTCCCACTGCATGCACTCACACACATACACACACACACGCACACACTCACACCAACGCACACAAGAACCAACCTCACACAATCATTCACACTCCCGCACCCAAGCACCAACGCCCACTCAATCCCAAACTCACTGACACACTCACTTGCAAACGCCTGCACATTCTCACACACCTCCCCACACCAAAACACAATGTCACACACTAACTCATTCACACTAACTCTCGCACCCATGAACAAAGAAATTCATGTTCAAATACACATGTACACACAGATGCAGTCACACATTCACTCACATACACCCACCAACACCCCAAAACTCACACTCACACTCACCCACACATGACTCCCTTGCAATCACATGCACACCTACAGAGAAAAAAATTACAGACGCTCGCACACTCACATTTACACTCCCGCACAGTCACTTACACACACATTCAAAACTCACACGCTCATACACCTACACGTTTACACATTTACTCTGTCTCGCACTCACACACAAACACCCTCCAAAGCATTTGAATCCATACTCAGACACACATGCCAACCCACTAAGACACATCACACAAATACACACACTCACCCCTCACATACACATTCAAACACACACAGACACACAAGCCAACTCACAAAAACAAAATTCTCACATTGACTCTGTCACTCACACTCACACACTCAACACCACATGCAATCACACACACACAGAAACACAAACACACACGGGAATACGCTCTCTCGCATTCACTGAAACACACATTTATACACCCTCTTACACACCCACACACACAGAAATACAGACTCACAAACATGTGCCCATACAATCACACATATGCACCCCGTCATTCACTCACACATTCATACTCACTCACACTCAAAAACAGACTCACACACCCACACCCACACACAGAAATACATACTCACAAATATACGCACATACAGTCACACCTATGTCCCCACTCTTACTCCGACTCACACACTCATACCCCCTTACTCAAAAATAGACTCACACCTCTACACACACAAAAATACACACTCACAAACAGGTACATACAATATCACATATGTACCCCCTTTCCGTCACTCAAACATTTATACTCACTCACACTCAAAAAGAGATTCAAACACCTACCCACACACAAATACCCACTCACAAGCATATACACCTACAAACACAAATGCCCACATGCACAGATGACAACACACACTCATGCACACCCATACAAACCCATGAACACCAACACTCACACACCCACCCTCACACCAAACGCATTCACATGCTTTCACACTCACACACACAAACACACACACACCCTTGAATTCATACTCTGACCCATAAGCCAACCCACTAAGACCCATCAGTCACACACACCCACACATAACTCACACACATTGAAATACGTACTGAAACACAGAAGCCAACTCCCACGAATAAAACTCTCACGCAGACTGTCACTGACACACACTCACCGACACATGCTATCAAACGTACACACACAAACACAGACACACTCTCTCACATTCCCTCAAACTCAGATACAAACACCCACACTTACACACTCACACACGCAGAAATATGCACTCACAAGTATACACACATACAATCACACATAGGTACCCACTCTCACTCTCACTCACACAGTCATACGCACTTACTTAAAAATTGACTCACACCTATACACACACAAAAAGGCACACTCACAAGCATATACACGTAAAAACACAAGCACACATGCCAACACACAGTCACACATTACACACGTACAGAAATACACACTCACATATATACGCACATACAATCACACATTATGCACACCTGTCACTCACTCACACCTTCGTACTCACTCACACTCAAAAGTAGACTCACACACCTACACACACACAGAAATACACACTCACAAATATACACACATACAATCACACAATTTACCCACTCTAACTCTGACTCACACAGTCATACTCACTCACTCAAAGATAGACTCACACCTATACACACACAAGAATATACACTCCCAGGCATATACACATGAAAACACAAACACACATGCACCGATGCCAACAGTCACACACACTTTACACACTTATAAACACAGAAGTCACACACTCACCTCACAAACATATGTACATGCCATATCACATATGTACCCCCTTTCAGTCACTCACACATTTATACTCACTCACACTCAAAAATAATCTCAAACACCTACACACACAAATACGCACTCACAAGCCTATGCACATACAAACATAATCACACACATACACAGATGCCAACACACCTGCACACACCCATACACACACTCAAAAGCACACACACATTCACCCTCACACACATATGAACCTACACGTACACACAAATGCACGAGTACAAACACAAACACAACACACAGACACATAACGCAAGACACAGTATTGTACACATCACACACCAGCACACACAAAAACCCTTACACAAAAACATTCATATACATACACCCTTGGACACAAGCACTCACACACCAACATACACACTTACACAGTAAGTCACAAACACACACTCAAAAATAGGCTCACACACCTACACACACACAGAAATACACACTCAACACTATACGCACATACAATCACACATATGTACCTACTCTCGCTCTCACTCACATATTCATACGTACTCAAAAATGGACTCGCACCTATACACACACAAAATTACACACTCACAAGCATATACACATGAAAACACAAACACACATACACAGATGCCAACACACAGTCACACACACCCTTACACACTTATAACCACACAAGTCACACACTCACCCTCACACACACTTACACACATATGAACATACACATGCAGACATTCACACTCTCTCACACACACACTCAAGCACAAACTCACCCACAATATTGAATCGATACTCAAACCCGAGGCAACACACTGACACACATCACAAACGCACACCCGTTCCCATCTCACACACACACACGTACACACCCATACACACACACACTGACTCATTCACAAACACTCACTGCCATACACACTCAGATATGTACACGTACACACACCCAAACGTCCACAATCACAAACATAGATGCACACGCTCATTCATGCACATATTTACAAATTCACACTCAAATGTAATCAGACACGTACAAACACAGAAACACACACAGATATAAACAAACACTAACACACATGTGAACACACACAGGAGACAACACACACACCCCTACCCTCACATTCACACACTCACAGAAAAACACAATCACACTTAAAAAACACACGTGCATACGCAGACATGTGAATACACCCAAGCCAACACAGTAACATACAAATGCACTCATTCACTGACTCTCATACTCACCCACATATCTCCCACTGCATGCACTCACACACATACACACACACACGCACACACTCACACCAACGCACACAAGAACCAACCTCACACAATCATTCACACTCCCGCACCCAAGCACCAACGCCCACTCAATCCCAAACTCACTGACACACTCACTTGCAAACGCCTGCACATTCTCACACACCTCCCCACACCAAAACACAATGTCACACACTAACTCATTCACACTAACTCTCGCACCCATGAACAAAGAAATTCATGTTCAAATACACATGTACACACAGATGCAGTCACACATTCACTCACATACACCCACCAACACCCCAAAACTCACACTCACACTCACCCACACATGACTCCCTTGCAATCACATGCACACCTACAGAGAAAAAAATTACAGACGCTCGCACACTCACATTTACACTCCCGCACAGTCACTTACACACACATTCAAAACTCACACGCTCATACACCTACACGTTTACACATTTACTCTGTCTCGCACTCACACACAAACACCCTCCAAAGCATTTGAATCCATACTCAGACACACATGCCAACCCACTAAGACACATCACACAAATACACACACTCACCCCTCACATACACATTCAAACACACACAGACACACAAGCCAACTCACAAAAACAAAATTCTCACATTGACTCTGTCACTCACACTCACACACTCAACACCACATGCAATCACACACACACAGAAACACAAACACACACGGGAATACGCTCTCTCGCATTCACTGAAACACACATTTATACACCCTCTTACACACCCACACACACAGAAATACAGACTCACAAACATGTGCCCATACAATCACACATATGCACCCCGTCATTCACTCACACATTCATACTCACTCACACTCAAAAACAGACTCACACACCCACACCCACACACAGAAATACATACTCACAAATATACGCACATACAGTCACACCTATGTCCCCACTCTTACTCCGACTCACACACTCATACCCCCTTACTCAAAAATAGACTCACACCTCTACACACACAAAAATACACACTCACAAACAGGTACATACAATATCACATATGTACCCCCTTTCCGTCACTCAAACATTTATACTCACTCACACTCAAAAAGAGATTCAAACACCTACCCACACACAAATACCCACTCACAAGCATATACACCTACAAACACAAATGCCCACATGCACAGATGACAACACACACTCATGCACACCCATACAAACCCATGAACACCAACACTCACACACCCACCCTCACACCAAACGCATTCACATGCTTTCACACTCACACACACAAACACACACACACCCTTGAATTCATACTCTGACCCATAAGCCAACCCACTAAGACCCATCAGTCACACACACCCACACATAACTCACACACATTGAAATACGTACTGAAACACAGAAGCCAACTCCCACGAATAAAACTCTCACGCAGACTGTCACTGACACACACTCACCGACACATGCTATCAAACGTACACACACAAACACAGACACACTCTCTCACATTCCCTCAAACTCAGATACAAACACCCACACTTACACACTCACACACGCAGAAATATGCACTCACAAGTATACACACATACAATCACACATAGGTACCCACTCTCACTCTCACTCACACAGTCATACGCACTTACTTAAAAATTGACTCACACCTATACACACACAAAAAGGCACACTCACAAGCATATACACGTCAAAACACAAGCACACATGCCAACACACAGTCACACATTACACACGTACAGAAATACACACTCACATATATACGCACATACAATCACACATTATGCACACCTGTCACTCACTCACACCTTCGTACTCACTCGCACTCAAAAGTAGACTCACACACCTACACACACACAGAAATACACACTCACAAATATACACACATACAATCACACAATTTACCCACTCTAACTCTGACTCACACAGTCATACTCACTCACTCAAAGATAGACTCACACCTATACACACACAAGAATATACACTCCCAGGCATATACACATGAAAACACAAACACACATGCACCGATGCCAACAGTCACACACACTTTACACACTTATAAACACAGAAGTCACACACTCACCTCACAAACATATGTACATGCCATATCACATATGTACCCCCTTTCAGTCACTCACACATTTATACTCACTCACACTCAAAAATAATCTCAAACACCTACACACACAAATACGCACTCACAAGCCTATGCACATACAAACATAATCACACACATACACAGATTCCAACACACCTGCACACACCCATACACACACTCAAAAGCACACACACATTCACCCTCACACACATATGAACCTACACGTACACACAAATGCACGAGTACAAACACAAACACAACACACAGACACATAACGCAAAACACAGTATTGTACACATCACACACCAGCACACACAAAAACCCTTACACAAAAACAGTCATATACATACACCCTTGGACACAAGCACTCACACACCAACATACACACTTACACAGTAAGTCACAAACACACACTCAAAAATAGGCTCACACACCTACACACACACAGAAATACACACTCAACACTATACGCACATACAATCACACATATGTACCTACTCTCGCTCTCACTCACATATTCATACGTACTCAAAAATGGACTCGCACCTATACACACACAAAATTACACACTCACAAGCATATACACATGAAAACACAAACACACATACACAGATGCCAACACACAGTCACACACACCCTTACACACTTATAACCACACAAGTCACACACTCACCCTCACACACACTTACACACATATGAACATACACATGCAGACATTCACACTCTCTCACACACACACTCACCCACAAACTCACCCACAATATTGAATCGATACTCAAACCCGAGGCAACACACTGACACACATCACAAACACACACCCGTTCCCATCTCACACACACACACGTACACACCCATACACACACACACTGACTCATTCACAAACACTCACTGCCATACACACTCAGATATGTACACGTACACACACCCAAACGTCCACAATCACAAACATAGATGCACACGCTCATTCATGCACATATTTACAAATTCACACTCAAATGTAATCAGACACGTACAAACACAGAAACACACACAGATATAAACAAACACTAACACACATGTGAACACACACAGGAGACAACACACACACCCCTACCCTCACATTCACACACTCACAGAAAAACACAATCACACTTAAAAAACACACGTGCATACGCAGACATGTGAATACACCCAAGCCAACACAGTAACATACAAATGCACTCATTCACTGACTCTCATACTCACCCACATATCTCCCACTGCATGCACTCACACACATACACACACACACGCACACACTCACACCAACGCACACAAGAACCAACCTCACACAATCATTCACACTCCCGCACCCAAGCACCAACGCACACTCAATCCCAAACTCACTGACACACTCACTTGCAAACGCCTGCACATTCTCACACACCTCCCCACACCAAAACACAATGTCACACACTAACTCATTCACACTAACTCTCGCACCCATGAACAAAGAAATTCATGTTCAAATACACATGTACACACAGATGCAGTCACACATTCACTCACATACACCCACCAACACCCCAAAACTCACACTCACACTCACCCACACATGACTCCCTTGCAATCACATGCACACCTACAGAGAAAAAAATTCCAGACGCTCGCACACTCACATTTACACTCCCGCACAGTCACTTACACACACATTCAAAACTCACACGCTCATACACCTACACGTTTACACATTTACTCTGTCTCGCACTCACACACAAACACCCTCCAAAGCATTTGAATCCATACTCAGACACACATGCCAACCCACTAAGACACATCACACAAATACACACACTCACCCCTCACATACACATTCAAACACACACAGACACACAAGCCAACTCACAAAAACAAAATTCTCACATTGACTCTGTCACTCACACTCACACACTCAACACCACATGCAATCACACACACACAGAAACACAAACACACACGGGAATACGCTCTCTCGCATTCACTGAAACACACATTTATACACCCTCTTACACACCCACACACACAGAAATACAGACTCACAAACATGTGCCCATACAATCACACATATGCACCCCGTCATTCACTCACACATTCATACTCACTCACACTCAAAAACAGACTCACACACCCACACCCACACACAGAAATACATACTCACAAATATACGCACATACAGTCACACCTATGTCCCCACTCTTACTCCGACTCACACACTCATACCCCCTTACTCAAAAATAGACTCACACCTCTACACACACAAAAATACACACTCACAAACAGGTACATACAATATCACATATGTACCCCCTTTCCGTCACTCAAACATTTATACTCACTCACACTCAAAAAGAGATTCAAACACCTACACACACACAAATACCCACTCACAAGCATATACACCTACAAACACAAATGCCCACATGCACAGATGACAACACACACTCATGCACACCCATACAAACCCATGAACACCAACACTCACACACACACCCTCACACCAAACGCATTCACATGCTTTCACACTCACACACACAAACACACACACACCCTTGAATTCATACTCTGACCCATAAGCCAACCCACTAAGACCCATCAGTCACACACACCCACACATAACTCACACACATTGAAATACGTACTGAAACACAGAAGCCAACTCCCACGAATAAAACTCTCACGCAGACTGTCACTGACACACACTCACCGACACATGCTATCAAACGTACACACACAAACACAGACACACTCTCTCACATTCCCTCAAACTCAGATACAAACACCCACACTTACACACTCACACACGCAGAAATATGCACTCACAAGTATACACACATACAATCACACATAGGTACCCACTCTCACTCTCACTCACACAGTCATACGCACTTACTTAAAAATTGACTCACACCTATACACACACAAAAAGGCACACTCACAAGCATATACACGTCAAAACACAAGCACACATGCCAACACACAGTCACACATTACACACGTACAGAAATACACACTCACATATATACGCACATACAATCACACATTATGCACACCTGTCACTCACTCACACCTTCGTACTCACTCGCACTCAAAAGTAGACTCACACACCTACACACACACAGAAATACACACTCACAAATATACACACATACAATCACACAATTTACCCACTCTAACTCTGACTCACACAGTCATACTCACTCACTCAAAGATAGACTCACACCTATACACACACAAGAATATACACTCCCAGGCATATACACATGAAAACACAAACACACATGCACCGATGCCAACAGTCACACACACTTTACACACTTATAAACACAGAAGTCACACACTCACCTCACAAACATATGTACATGCCATATCACATATGTACCCCCTTTCAGTCACTCACACATTTATACGCACTCACACTCAAAAATAATCTCAAACACCTACACACACAAATACGCACTCACAAGCCTATGCACATACAAACATAATCACACACATACACAGATGCCAACACACCTGCACACACCCATACACACACTCAAAAGCACACACACATTCACCCTCACACACATATGAACCTACACGTACACACAAATGCACGAGTACAAACACAAACACAACACACAGACACATAACGCAAAACACAGTATTGTACACATCACACACCAGCACACACAAAAACCCTTACACAAAAACATTCATATACATACACCCTTGGACACAAGCACTCACACACCAACATACACACTTACACAGTAAGTCACAAACACACACTCAAAAATAGGCTCACACACCTACACACACACAGAAATACACACTCAACACTATACGCACATACAATCACACATATGTACCTACTCTCGCTCTCACTCACATATTCATACGTACTCAAAAATGGACTCGCACCTATACACACACAAAATTACACACTCACAAGCATATACACATGAAAACACAAACACACATACACAGATGCCAACACACAGTCACACACACCCTTACACACTTATAACCACACAAGTCACACACTCACCCTCACACACACTTACACACATATGAACATACACATGCAGACATTCACACTCTCTCACACACACACTCACCCACAAACTCACCCACAATATTGAATCGATACTCAAACCCGAGGCAACACACTGACACACATCACAAACGCACACCCGTTCCCATCTCACACACACACAAGTACACACCCATACACACACACACTGACTCATTCACAAACACTCACTGCCATACACACTCAGATATGTATACGTACACACACCCAAACGTCCACAATCACAAACATAGATGCACACGCTCATTCATGCACATATTTACAAATTCACACTCAAATGTAATCAGACACGTACAAACACAGAAACACACACAGATATAAACAAACACTAACACACATGTGAACACACACAGGAGACAACACACACACCCCTACCCTCACATTCACACACTCACAGAAAAACACAATCACACTTAAAAAACACACGTGCATACGCAGACATGTGAATACACCCAAGCCAACACAGTAACATACAAATGCACTCATTCACTGACTCTCATACTCACCCACATATCTCCCACTGCATGCACTCACACACATACACACACACACGCACACACTCACACCAACGCACACAAGAACCAACCTCACACAATCATTCACACTCCCGCACCCAAGCACCAACGCCCACTCAATCCCAAACTCACTGACACACTCACTTGCAAACGCCTGCACATTCTCACACACCTCCCCACACCAAAACACAATGTCACACACTAACTCATTCACACTAACTCTCGCACCCATGAACAAAGAAATTCATGTTCAAATACACATGTACACACAGATGCAGTCACACATTCACTCACATACACCCACCAACACCCCAAAACTCACACTCACACTCACCCACACATGACTCCCTTGCAATCACATGCACACCTACAGAGAAAAAAATTACAGACGCTCGCACACTCACATTTACACTCCCGCACAGTCACTTACACACACATTCAAAACTCACACGCTCATACACCTACACGTTTACACATTTACTCTGTCTCGCACTCACACACAAACACCCTCCAAAGCATTTGAATCCATACTCAGACACACATGCCAACCCACTAAGACACATCACACAAATACACACACTCACCCCTCACATACACATTCAAACACACACAGACACACAAGCCAACTCACAAAAACAAAATTCTCACATTGACTCTGTCACTCACACTCACACACTCAACACCACATGCAATCACACACACACAGAAACACAAACACACACGGGAATACGCTCTCTCGCATTCACTGAAACACACATTTATACACCCTCTTACACACCCACACACACAGAAATACAGACTCACAAACATGTGCCCATACAATCACACATATGCACCCCGTCATTCACTCACACATTCATACTCACTCACACTCAAAAACAGACTCACACACCCACACCCACACACAGAAATACATACTCACAAATATACGCACATACAGTCACACCTATGTCCCCACTCTTACTCCGACTCACACACTCATACCCCCTTACTCAAAAATAGACTCACACCTCTACACACACAAAAATACACACTCACAAACAGGTACATACAATATCACATATGTACCCCCTTTCCGTCACTCAAACATTTATACTCACTCACACTCAAAAAGAGATTCAAACACCTACCCACACACAAATACCCACTCACAAGCATATACACCTACAAACACAAATGCCCACATGCACAGATGACAACACACACTCATGCACACCCATACAAACCCATGAACACCAACACTCACACACCCACCCTCACACCAAACGCATTCACATGCTTTCACACTCACACACACAAACACACACACACCCTTGAATTCATACTCTGACCCATAAGCCAACCCACTAAGACCCATCAGTCACACACACCCACACATAACTCACACACATTGAAATACGTACTGAAACACAGAAGCCAACTCCCACGAATAAAACTCTCACGCAGACTGTCACTGACACACACTCACCGACACATGCTATCAAACGTACACACACAAACACAGACACACTCTCTCACATTCCCTCAAACTCAGATACAAACACCCACACTTACACACTCACACACGCAGAAATATGCACTCACAAGTATACACACATACAATCACACATAGGTACCCACTCTCACTCTCACTCACACAGTCATACGCACTTACTTAAAAATTGACTCACACCTATACACACACAAAAAGGCACACTCACAAGCATATACACGTAAAAACACAAGCACACATGCCAACACACAGTCACACATTACACACGTACAGAAATACACACTCACATATATACGCACATACAATCACACATTATGCACACCTGTCACTCACTCACACCTTCGTACTCACTCGCACTCAAAAGTAGACTCACACACCTACACACACACAGAAATACACACTCACAAATATACACACATACAATCACACAATTTACCCACTCTAACTCTGACTCACACAGTCATACTCACTCACTCAAAGATAGACTCACACCTATACACACACAAGAATATACACTCCCAGGCATATACACATGAAAACACAAACACACATGCACCGATGCCAACAGTTACACACACTTTACACACTTATAAACACAGAAGTCACACACTCACCTCACAAACATATGTACATGCCATATCACATATGTACCCCCTTTCAGTCACTCACACATTTATACTCACTCACACTCAAAAATAATCTCAAACACCTACACACACAAATACGCACTCACAAGCCTATGCACATACAAACATAATCACACACATACACAGATTCCAACACACCTGCACACACCCATACACACACTCAAAAGCACACACACATTCACCCTCACACACATATGAACCTACACGTACACACAAATGCACGAGTACAAACACAAACACAACACACAGACACATAACGCAAAACACAGTATTGTACACATCACACACCAGCACACACAAAAACCCTTACACAAAAACAGTCATATACATACACCCTTGGACACAAGCACTCACACACCAACATACACACTTACACAGTAAGTCACAAACACACACTCAAAAATAGGCTCACACACCTACACACACACAGAAATACACACTCAACACTATACGCACATACAATCACACATATGTACCTACTCTCGCTCTCACTCACATATTCATACGTACTCAAAAATGGACTCGCACCTATACACACACAAAATTACACACTCACAAGCATATACACATGAAAACACAAACACACATACACAGATGCCAACACACAGTCACACACACCCTTACACACTTATAACCACACAAGTCACACACTCACCCTCACACACACTTACACACATATGAACATACACATGCAGACATTCACACTCTCTCACACACACACTCACCCACAAACTCACCCACAATATTGAATCGATACTCAAACCCGAGGCAACACACTGACACACATCACAAACGCACACCCATTCCCATCTCACACACACACACGTACACACCCATACACACACACACTGACTCATTCACAAACACTCACTGCCATACACACTCAGATATGTACACGTACACACACCCAAACGTCCACAATCACAAACATAGATGCACACGCTCATTCATGCACATATTTACAAATTCACACTCAAATGTAATCAGACACGTACAAACACAGAAACACACACAGATATAAACAAACACTAACACACATGTGAACACACACAGGAGACAACACACACACCCCTACCCTCACATTCACACACTCACAGAAAAACACAATCACACTTAAAAAACACACGTGCATACGCAGACATGTGAATACACCCAAGCCAACACAGTAACATACAAATGCACTCATTCACTGACTCTCATACTCACCCACATATCTCCCACTGCATGCACTCACACACATACACACACACACGCACACACTCACACCAACGCACACAAGAACCAACCTCACACAATCATTCACACTCCCGCACCCAAGCACCAACGCACACTCAATCCCAAACTCACTGACACACTCACTTGCAAACGCCTGCACATTCTCACACACCTCCCCACACCAAAACACAATGTCACACACTAACTCATTCACACTAACTCTCGCACCCATGAACAAAGAAATTCATGTTCAAATACACATGTACACACAGATGCAGTCACACATTCACTCACATACACCCACCAACACCCCAAAACTCACACTCACACTCACCCACACATGACTCCCTTGCAATCACATGCACACCTACAGAGAAAAAAATTCCAGACGCTCGCACACTCACATTTACACTCCCGCACAGTCACTTACACACACATTCAAAACTCACACGCTCATACACCTACACGTTTACACATTTACTCTGTGTCGCACTCACACACAAACACCCTCCAAAGCATTTGAATCCATACTCAGACACACATGCCAACCCACTAAGACACATCACACAAATACACACACTCACCCCTCACATACACATTCAAACACACACAGACACACAAGCCAACTCACAAAAACAAAATTCTCACATTGACTCTGTCACTCACACTCACACACTCAACACCACATGCAATCACACACACACAGAAACACAAACACACACGGGAATACGCTCTCTCGCATTCACTGAAACACACATTTATACACCCTCTTACACACCCACACACACAGAAATACAGACTCACAAACATGTGCCCATACAATCACACATATGCACCCCGTCATTCACTCACACATTCATACTCACTCACACTCAAAAACAGACTCACACACCCACACCCACACACAGAAATACATACTCACAAATATACGCACATACAGTCACACCTATGTCCCCACTCTTACTCCGACTCACACACTCATACCCCCTTACTCAAAAATAGACTCACACCTCTACACACACAAAAATACACACTCACAAACAGGTACATACAATATCACATATGTACCCCCTTTCCGTCACTCAAACATTTATACTCACTCACACTCAAAAAGAGATTCAAACACCTACCCACACACAAATACCCACTCACAAGCATATACACCTACAAACACAAATGCCCACATGCACAGATGACAACACACACTCATGCACACCCATACAAACCCATGAACACCAACACTCACACACCCACCCTCACACCAAACGCATTCACATGTTTTCACACTCACACACACAAACACACACACACCCTTGAATTCATACTCTGACCCATAAGCCAACCCACTAAGACCCATCAGTCACACACACCCACACATAACTCACACACATTGAAATACGTACTGAAACACAGAAGCCAACTCCCACGAATAAAACTCTCACGCAGACTGTCACTGACACACACTCACCGACACATGCTATCAAACGTACACACACAAACACAGACACACTCTCTCACATTCCCTCAAACTCAGATACAAACACCCACACTTACACACTCACACACGCAGAAATATGCACTCACAAGTATACACACATACAATCACACATAGGTACCCACTCTCACTCTCACTCACACAGTCATACGCACTTACTTAAAAATTGACTCACACCTATACACACACAAAAAGGCACACTCACAAGCATATACACGTCAAAACACAAGCACACATGCCAACACACAGTCACACATTACACACGTACAGAAATACACACTCACATATATACGCACATACAATCACACATTATGCACACCTGTCACTCACTCACACCTTCGTACTCACTCGCACTCAAAAGTAGACTCACACACCTACACACACACAGAAATACACACTCACAAATATACACACATACAATCACACAATTTACCCACTCTAACTCTGACTCACACAGTCATACTCACTCACTCAAAGATAGACTCACACCTATACACACACAAGAATATACACTCCCAGGCATATACACATGAAAACACAAACACACATGCACCGATGCCAACAGTCACACACACTTTACACACTTATAAACACAGAAGTCACACACTCACCTCACAAACATATGTACATGCCATATCACATATGTACCCCCTTTCAGTCACTCACACATTTATACTCACTCACACTCAAAAATAATCTCAAACACCTACACACACAAATACGCACTCACAAGCCTATGCACATACAAACATAATCACACACATACACAGATGCCAACACACCTGCACACACCCATACACACACTCAAAAGCACACACACATTCACCCTCACACACATATGAACCTACACGTACACACAAATGCACGAGTACAAACACAAACACAACACACAGACACATAACGCAAAACACAGTATTGTACACATCACACACCAGCACACACAAAAACCCTTACACAAAAACATTCATATACATACACCCTTGGACACAAGCACTCACACACCAACATACACACTTACACAGTAAGTCACAAACACTCACACTCAAAAATAGGCTCACACACCTACACACACACAGAAATACACACTCAACACTATACGCACATACAATCACACATATGTACCTACTCTCGCTCTCACTCACATATTCATACGTACTCAAAAATGGACTCGCACCTATACACACACAAAATTACACACTCACAAGCATATACACATGAAAACACAAACACACATACACAGATGCCAACACACAGTCACACACACTCTTACACACTTATAACCACACAAGTCACACACTCACCCTCACACACACTTACACACATATGAACATACACATGCAGACATTCACACTCTCTCACACACACACTCACCCACAAACTCACCCACAATATTGAATCGATACTCAAACCCGAGGCAACACACTGACACACATCACAAACGCACACCCGTTCCCATCTCACACACACACACGTACACACCCATACACACACACACTGACTCATTCACAAACACTCACTGCCATACACACTCAGATATGTACACGTACACACACCCAAACGTCCACAATCACAAACATAGATGCACACGCTCATTCATGCACATATTTACAAATTCACACTCAAATGTAATCAGACACGTACAAACACAGAAACACACACAGATATAAACAAACACTAACACACATGTGAACACACACAGGAGACAACACACACACCCCTACCCTCACATTCACACACTCACAGAAAAACACAATCACACTTAAAAAACACACGTGCATACGCAGACGTGAATACACCCAAGCCAACACAGTAACATACAAATGCACTCATTCACTGACTCTCATACTCACCCACATATCTCCCACTGCATGCACTCAAACACATACACACACACACGCACACACTCACACCAACGCACACAAGAACCAACCTCACACAATCATTCACACTCCCGCACCCAAGCACCAACGCCCACTCAATCCCAAACTCACTGACACACTCACTTGCAAACGCCTGCACATTCTCACACACCTCCCCACACCAAAACACAATGTCACACACTAACTCATTCACACTAACTCTCGCACCCATGAACAAAGAAATTCATGTTCAAATACACATGTACACACAGATGCAGTCACACATTCACTCACATACACCCACCAACACCCCAAAACTCACACTCACACTCACCCACACATGACTCCCTTGCAATCACATGCACACCTACAGAGAAAAAAATTCCAGACGCTCGCACACTCACATTTACACTCCCGCACAGTCACTTACACACACATTCAAAACTCACACGCTCATACACCTACACGTTTACACATTTACTCTGTCTCGCACTCACACACAAACACCCTCCAAAGCATTTGAATCCATACTCAGACACACATGCCAACCCACTAAGACACATCACACAAATACACACACTCACCCCTCACATACACATTCAAACACACACAGACACACAAGCCAACTCACAAAAACAAAATTCTCACATTGACTCTGTCACTCACACTCACACACTCAACACCACATGCAATCACACACACACAGAAACACAAACACACACGGGAATACGCTCTCTCGCATTCACTGAAACACACATTTATACACCCTCTTACACACCCACACACACAGAAATACAGACTCACAAACATGTGCCCATACAATCACACATATGCACCCCGTCATTCACTCACACATTCATACTCACTCACACTCAAAAACAGACTCACACACCCACACACACACACACAGAAATACATACTCACAAATATACGCACATACAGTCACACCTATGTCCCCACTCTTACTCCGACTCACACACTCATACCCCCTTACTCAAAAATAGACTCACACGTCTACACACACAAAAATACACACTCACAAACAGGTACATACAATATCACATATGTACCCCCTTTCCGTCACTCAAACATTTATACTCACTCACACTCAAAAAGAGATTCAAACACCTACCCACACACAAATACCCACTCACAAGCATATACACCTACAAACACAAATGCCCACATGCACAGATGACAACACACACTCATGCACACCCATACAAACCCATGAACACCAACACTCACACACCCACCCTCACACCAAACGCATTCACATGCTTTCACACTCACACACACAAACACACACACACCCTTGAATTCATACTCTTACCCATAAGCCAACCCACTAAGACCCATCAGTCACACACACCCACACATAACTCACACACATTGAAATACGTACTGAAACACAGAAGCCAACTCCCACGAATAAAACTCTCACGCAGACTGTCACTGACACACACTCACCGACACATGCTATCAAACGTACACACACAAACACACACACTCTCTCACATTCCCTCAAACTCAGATACAAACACCCACACTTACACACTCACACACGCGGAAATATGCACTCACAAGTATACACACATACAATCACACATAGGTACCCACTCTCACTCTCACTCACACAGTCATACGCACTTACTTAAAAATAGACTCACACCTATACACACACAAAAAGGCACACTCACAAGCATATACACGTAAAAACACAAGCACACATGCCAACACACAGTCACACATTACACACGTACAGAAATACACACTCACATATATACGCACATACAATCACACATTATGCACACCTGTCACTCACTCACACCTTCGTACTCACTCACACTCAAAAGTAGACTCACACACCTACACACACACAGAAATACACACTCACAAATATACACACATACAATCACACAATTTACCCACTCTAACTCTGACTCACACAGTCATACTCACTCACTCAAAGATAGACTCACACCTATACACACACAAGAATATACACTCCCAGGCATATACACATGAAAACACAAACACACATGCACCGATGCCAACAGTCACACACACTTTACACACTTATAAACACAGAAGTCACACACTCACCTCACAAACATATGTACATGCCTTATCACATATGTACCCCCTTTCAGTCACTCACACATTTATACTCACTCACACTCAAAAATAATCTCAAACACCTACACACACAAATACGCACTCACAAGCCTATGCACATACAAACATAATCACACACATACACAGATTCCAACACACCTGCACACACCCATACACACACTCAAAAGCACACACACATTCACCCTCACACACATATGAACCTACACGTACACACAAATGCACGAGTACAAACACAAACACAACACACAGACACATAACGCAAAACACAGTATTGTACACATCACACACCAGCACACACAAAAACCCTTACACAAAAACATTCATATACATACACCCTTGGACACAAGCACTCACACACCAACATACACACTTACACAGTAAGTCACAAACACTCACACTCAAAAATAGGCTCACACACCTACACACACACAGAAATACACACTCAACACTATACGCACATACAATCACACATATGTACCTACTCTCGCTCTCACTCACATATTCATACGTACTCAAAAATGGACTCGCACCTATACACACACAAAATTACACACTCACAAGCATATACACATGAAAACACAAACACACATACACAGATGCCAACACACAGTCACACACACCCTTACACACTTATAACCACACAAGTCACACACTCACCCTCACACACACTTACACACATGAACATACACATGCAGACATTCACACTCTCTCACACACACACTCACCCACAAACTCACCCACAATATTGAATCGATACTCAAACCCGAGGCAACACATTGACACACATCACAAACGCACACCCATTCCCATCTCACACACACACACGTACACACCCATACACACACACACTGACTCATTCACAAACACTCACAGCCATACACACTCAGATATGTACACGTACACACACCCAAACGTCCACAATCACAAACATAGATGCACACGCTCATTCAGGCACATATTTACAAATTCACACTCAAATGTAATCAGACACGTACAAACACAGAAACACACACAGATATAAACAAACACTAACACACATGCGAACACACACAGGAGACAACACACACACCCCTACCCTCACATTCACACACTCACAGAAAAACACAATCACACTTAAAAAACACACGTGCATACGCAGACATGTGAATACACCCAAGCCAACACAGTAACATACAAATGCACTCATTCACTGACTCTCATACTCACCCACATATCTCCCACTGCATGCACTCACACACATACACACACACGCACACACTCACACCAATGCACACAATAACCAACCTCACACAATCATTCACACTCCCGCACCCAAGTACCAATGCACACTCAATCCCAAACTCACTGACACACTCACTTGCAAACGCCTGCACATTCTCACACACCTCCCCACACCAAAACACAATGTCACACACTAACTCATTCACACTAACTCTCGCACCCATGAACAAAGAAATTCATGTTCAAATACACATGTACACACAGATGCAGTCACACATTCACTCACATACACCCACCAACACCCCAAAACTCACACTCACCCACACAAGACTCCCTTGCAATCACATGCACACCTACAGAGAAAAAATTCCAGACACTCGCACACTCACATTTACACTCCCGCACAGTCACTTACACACACATTCAAAACTCACACGCTCATACACCTACACGTTTACACATTTACTCTGTCTCGCACTCACACACAAACACCCTCCAAAGCATTTGAATCCATACTCAGACACACATGCCAACCCACTAAGTCACATCACACAAATACACACACTCACCGCTCACATACACTTTCAAACACACACAAACACACAAGCCAACTCACAAAAACAAAATTCTCACATTGACTCTGTCACTCACACTCACACACTCAACACCACATGCAATCACACACACACAGAAACACAAACACACACGGGAATACGCTCTCTCGCATTCACTGAAACACACATTTATGCACCCTCTTACACACCCACACACACAGAAATACGGACTCACAAACATAGGCCCGTACAATCACACCTATGTACGCCGTCATTCACTCACACATTCATACTCACTCACACTCAAAAACAGACTCACACACCCACACCCACACACAGAAATACATACTCACAAATATACGCACATACAGTCACACCTATGTCCCCACTCTTACTCCGACTCACACACTCATACCCCCTTACTCAAAAATAGACTCACACCTCTACACACACAAAAATACACACTCACAAACAGGTACATACAATATCACATATGTACCCCCTTTCTGTCACTCAAACATTTATACTCACTCACACTCAAAAAGAGATTCAAACACCTACCCACACACAAATACCCACTCACAAGCATATACACCTACAAACACAAATGCCCACATGCACAGATGACAACACACACTCATGCACACCCATACAAACCCATGAACACCAACACTCACACACCCACCCTCACACCAAACGCATTCACATGCTTTCACACTCACACACACAAACACACACACACCCTTGAATTCATACTCTGACCCATAAGCCAACCCACTAAGACCCATCAGTCACACACACCCACACATAACTCACACACATTGAAATACGTACTGAAACACAGAAGCCAACTCCCACGAATAAAACTCTCACGCAGACTGTCACTGACACACACTCACCGACACATGCTATCAAACGTACACACACAAACACAGACACACTCTCTCACATTCCCTCAAACTCAGATACAAACACCCACACTTACACACTCACACACGCAGAAATATGCACTCACAAGTATACACACATACAATCACACATAGGTACCCACTCTCACTCTCACTCACACAGTCATACGCACTTACTTAAAAATTGACTCACACCTATACACACACAAAAAGGCACACTCACAAGCATATACACGTAAAAACACAAGCACACATGCCAACACACAGTCACACATTACACACGTACAGAAATACACACTCACATATATACGCACATACAATCACACATTATGCACACCTGTCACTCACTCACACCTTCGTACTCACTCGCACTCAAAAGTAGACTCACACACCTACACACACACAGAAATACACACTCACAAATATACACACATACAATCACTCAATTTACCCACTCTAACTCTGACTCACACAGTCATACTCACTCAAAGATAGACTCACACCTATACACACACACAAGAATATACACTCCCAGGCATATACACATGAAAACACAAACACACATGCACCGATGCCCACAGTCACACACACCTTTACACACTTATAAACACAGAAGTCACACACTCACCTCACAAACATATGTACATGCCATATCACATATGTACCCCCTTTCAGTCACTCACACATTTATACTCACTCACACTCAAAAATAATCTCAAACACCTACACACACAAATACGCACTCACAAGCCTATGCACAACATACAAACGTAAACACACACATACACAGATGCCAACACAGCTGCACACACCCATACACACACTCAAAAGCACACACACATTCACCCTCACACACATATGAACCTACACATACACACAAATGCACGAGTACAAACACAAACACAACACACAGACACATAACGCAAAACACAATATTGTACACATCACACACCAGCCCACACAAAAACCCTTACACAAAAACATTCATATACATACACCCTTGGACACAAGCACTCACACACCAACATACACACTTACACAGTAAGTCACAAACACTCACACTCAAAAATAGGCTCACACACCTACACACACACAGAAATACACACTCAACACTATACGCACATACAATCACACATATGTACCTACTCTCGCTCTCACTCACATATTCATACGTACTCAAAAATGGACTCGCACCTATACACACACAAAATTACACACTCACAAGCATATACACATGAAAACACAAACACACATACACAGATGCCAACACACAGTCACACACACCCTTACACACTTATAACCACACAAGTCACACACTCACCCTCACACACACTTACACACATGAACATACACATGCAGACATTCACACTCTCTCACACACACACTCACCCACAATATTGAATCGATACTCAAACCCGAGGCAACACACTGACACACATCACAAACGCACACCCGTTCCCATCTCACACACACACACGTACACACCCATACACACACACACTGACTCATTCACAAACACTCACAGCCATACACACTCAGATATGTACACGTACACACACCCAAACGTCCACAATCACAAACATAGATGCACACGCTCATTCAGGCACGTATTTACAAATTCACACTCAAATGTAATCAGACACGTACAAACACAGAAACACACACAGATATAAACAAACACTAACACACATGCGAACACACACAGGAGACAACACACACACCCCTACCCTCACATTCACACACTCACAGAAAAACACAATCACACTTAAAAAACACACGTGCATACGCAGACATGTGAATACACCCAAGCCAACACAGTAACATACAAATGCACTCATTCACTGACTCTCATACTCACCCACATATCTCCCACTGCATGCACTCACACACATACACACACACACGCACACACTCACACCAACGCACACAAGAACCAACCTCACACAATCATTCACACTCCCGCACCCAAGCACCAACGCCCACTCAATCCCAAACTCACTGACACACTCACTTGCAAACGCCTGCACATTCTCACACACCTCCCCACACCAAAACACAATGTCACACACTAACTCATTCACACTAACTCTCGCACCCATGAACAAAGAAATTCATGTTCAAATACACATGTACACACAGATGCAGTCACACATTCACTCACATACACCCACCAACACCCCAAAACTCACACTCACACTCACCCACACATGACTCCCTTGCAATCACATGCACACCTACAGAGAAAAAAATTACAGACGCTCGCACACTCACATTTACACTCCCGCACAGTCACTTACACACACATTCAAAACTCACACGCTCATACACCTACACGTTTACACATTTACTCTGTCTCGCACTCACACACAAACACCCTCCAAAGCATTTGAATCCATACTCAGACACACATGCCAACCCACTAAGACACATCACACAAATACACACACTCACCCCTCACATACACATTCAAACACACACAGACACACAAGCCAACTCACAAAAACAAAATTCTCACATTGACTCTGTCACTCACACTCACACACTCAACACCACATGCAATCACACACACACAGAAACACAAACACACACGGGAATACGCTCTCTCGCATTCACTGAAACACACATTTATACACCCTCTTACACACCCACACACACAGAAATACAGACTCACAAACATGTGCCCATACAATCACACATATGCACCCCGTCATTCACTCACACATTCATACTCACTCACACTCAAAAACAGACTCACACACCCACACCCACACACAGAAATACATACTCACAAATATACGCACATACAGTCACACCTATGTCCCCACTCTTACTCCGACTCACACACTCATACCCCCTTACTCAAAAATAGACTCACACCTCTACACACACAAAAATACACACTCACAAACAGGTACATACAATATCACATATGTACCCCCTTTCCGTCACTCAAACATTTATACTCACTCACACTCAAAAAGAGATTCAAACACCTACCCACACACAAATACCCACTCACAAGCATATACACCTACAAACACAAATGCCCACATGCACAGATGACAACACACACTCATGCACACCCATACAAACCCATGAACACCAACACTCACACACCCACCCTCACACCAAACGCATTCACATGCTTTCACACTCACACACACAAACACACACACACCCTTGAATTCATACTCTGACCCATAAGCCAACCCACTAAGACCCATCAGTCACACACACCCACACATAACTCACACACATTGAAATACGTACTGAAACACAGAAGCCAACTCCCACGAATAAAACTCTCACGCAGACTGTCACTGACACACACTCACCGACACATGCTATCAAACGTACACACACAAACACAGACACACTCTCTCACATTCCCTCAAACTCAGATACAAACACCCACACTTACACACTCACACACGCAGAAATATGCACTCACAAGTATACACACATACAATCACACATAGGTACCCACTCTCACTCTCACTCACACAGTCATACGCACTTACTTAAAAATTGACTCACACCTATACACACACAAAAAGGCACACTCACAAGCATATACACGTAAAAACACAAGCACACATGCCAACACACAGTCACACATTACACACGTACAGAAATACACACTCACATATATACGCACATACAATCACACATTATGCACACCTGTCACTCACTCACACCTTCGTACTCACTCGCACTCAAAAGTAGACTCACACACCTACACACACACAGAAATACACACTCACAAATATACACACATACAATCACACAATTTACCCACTCTAACTCTGACTCACACAGTCATACTCACTCACTCAAAGATAGACTCACACCTATACACACACAAGAATATACACTCCCAGGCATATACACATGAAAACACAAACACACATGCACCGATGCCAACAGTCACACACACTTTACAGACTTATAAACACAGAAGTCACACACTCACCTCACAAACATATGTACATGCCATATCACATATGTACCCCCTTTCAGTCACTCACACATTTATACTCACTCACACTCAAAAATAATCTCAAACACCTACACACACAAATACGCACTCACAAGCCTATGCACATACAAACATAATCACACACATACACAGATGCCAACACACCTGCACACACCCATACACACACTCAAAAGCACACACACATTCACCCTCACACACATATGAACCTACACGTACACACAAATGCACGAGTACAAACACAAACACAACACACAGACACATAACGCAAAACACAGTATTGTACACATCACACACCAGCACACACAAAAACCCTTACACAAAAACATTCATATACATACACCCTTGGACACAAGCACTCACACACCAACATACACACTTACACAGTAAGTCACAAACACACACTCAAAAATAGGCTCACACACCTACACACACACAGAAATACACACTCAACACTATACGCACATACAATCACACATATGTACCTACTCTCGCTCTCACTCACATATTCATACGTACTCAAAAATGGACTCGCACCTATACACACACAAAATTACACACTCACAAGCATATACACATGAAAACACAAACACACATACACAGATGCCAACACACAGTCACACACACCCTTACACACTTATAACCACACAAGTCACACACTCACCCTCACACACACTTACACACATATGAATATACACATGCAGACATTCACACTCTCTCACACACACACTCACCCACAAAATCACCCACAATATTGAATCGATACTCAAACCCGAGGCAACACACTGACACACATCACAAACGCACACCCGTTCCCATCTCACACACACACACGTACACACCCATACACACACACACTGACTCATTCACAAACACTCACTGCCATACACACTCAGATATGTACACGTACACACACCCAAACGTCCACAATCACAAACATAGATGCACACGCTCATTCATGCACATATTTACAAATTCACACTCAAATGTAATCAGACACGTACAAACACAGAAACACACACAGATATAAACAAACACTAACACACATGTGAACACACACAGGAGACAACACACACACCCCTACCCTCACATTCACACACTCACAGAAAAACACAATCACACTTAAAAAACACACGTGCATACGCAGACATGTGAATACACCCAAGCCAACACAGTAACATACAAATGCACTCATTCACTGACTCTCATACTCACCCACATATCTCCCACTGCATGCACTCACACACATACACACACACACGCACACACTCACACCAACGCACACAAGAACCAACCTCACACAATCATTCACACTCCCGCACCCAAGCACCAACGCCCACTCAATCCCAAACTCACTGACACACTCACTTGCAAACGCCTGCACATTCTCACACACCTCCCCACACCAAAACACAATGTCACACACTAACTCATTCACACTAACTCTCGCACCCATGAACAAAGAAATTCATGTTCAAATACACATGTACACACAGATGCAGTCACACATTCACTCACATACACCCACCAACACCCCAAAACTCACACTCACACTCACCCACACATGACTCCCTTGCAATCACATGCACACCTACAGAGAAAAATATTCCAGACGCTCGCACACTCACATTTACACTCCCGCACAGTCACTTACACACACATTCAAAACTCACACGCTCATACACCTACACGTTTACACATTTACTCTGTCTCGCACTCACACACAAACACCCTCCAAAGCATTTGAATCCATACTCAGACACACATGCCAACCCACTAAGACACATCACACAAATACACACACTCACCCCTCACATACACATTCAAACACACACAGACACACAAGCCAACTCACAAAAACAAAATTCTCACATTGACTCTGTCACTCACACTCACACACTCAACACCACATGCAATCACACACACACAGAAACACAAACACACACGGGAATACGCTCTCTCGCATTCACTGAAACACACATTTATACACCCTCTTACACACCCACACACACAGAAATACAGACTCACAAACATGTGCCCATACAATCACACATATGCACCCCGTCATTCACTCACACATTCATACTCACTCACACTCAAAAACAGACTCACACACCCACACCCACACACAGAAATACATACTCACAAATATACGCACATACAGTCACACCTATGTCCCCACTCTTACTCCGACTCACACACTCATACCCCCTTACTCAAAAATAGACTCACACCTCTACACACACAAAAATACACATTCACAAACAGGTACATACAATATCACATATGTACCCCCTTTCCGTCACTCAAACATTTATACTCACTCACACTCAAAAAGAGATTCAAACACCTACACACACACAAATACCCACTCACAAGCATATACACCTACAAACACAAATGCCCACATGCACAGATGACAACACACACTCATGCACACCCATACAAACCCATGAACACCAACACTCACACACCCACCCTCACACCAAACGCATTCACATGCTTTCACACTCACACACACAAACACACACACACCCTTGAATTCATACTCTGACCCATAAGCCAACCCACTAAGACCCATCAGTCACACACACCCACACATAACTCACACACATTGAAATACGTACTGAAACACAGAAGCCAACTCCCACGAATAAAACTCTCACGCAGACTGTCACTGACACACACTCACCGACACATGCTATCAAACGTACACACACAAACACAGACACACTCTCTCACATTCCCTCAAACTCAGATACAAACACCCACACTTACACACTCACACACGCAGAAATATGCACTCACAAGTATACACACATACAATCACACATAGGTACCCACTCTCACTCTCACTCACACAGTCATACGCACTTACTTAAAAATTGACTCACACCTATACACACACAAAAAGGCACACTCACAAGCATATACACGTCAAAACACAAGCACACATGCCAACACACAGTCACACATTACACACGTACAGAAATACACACTCACATATATACGCACATACAATCACACATTATGCACACCTGTCACTCACTCACACCTTCGTACTCACTCGCACTCAAAAGTAGACTCACACACCTACACACACACAGAAATACACACTCACAAATATACACACATACAATCACACAATTTACCCACTCTAACTCTGACTCACACAGTCATACTCACTCACTCAAAGATAGACTCACACCTATACACACACAAGAATATACACTCCCAGGCATATACACATGAAAACACAAACACACATGCACCGATGCCAACAGTCACACACACTTTACACACTTATAAACACAGAAGTCACACACTCACCTCACAAACATATGTACATGCCATATCACATATGTACCCCCTTTCAGTCACTCACACATTTATACTCACTCACACTCAAAAATAATCTCAAACACCTACACACACAAATACGCACTCACAAGCCTATGCACATACAAACATAATCACACACATACACAGATTCCAACACACCTGCACACACCCATACACACACTCAAAAGCACACACACATTCACCCTCACACACATATGAACCTACACGTACACACAAATGCACGAGTACAAACACAAACACAACACACAGACACATAACGCAAAACACAGTATTGTACACATCACACACCAGCACACACAAAAACCCTTACACAAAAACAGTCATATACATACACCCTTGGACACAAGCACTCACACACCAACATACACACTTACACAGTAAGTCACAAACACACACTCAAAAATAGGCTCACACACCTACACACACACAGAAATACACACTCAACACTATACGCACATACAATCACACATATGTACCTACTCTCGCTCTCACTCACATATTCATACGTACTCAAAAATGGACTCGCACCTATACACACACAAAATTACACACTCACAAGCATATACACATGAAAACACAAACACACATACACAGATGCCAACACACAGTCACACACACCCTTACACACTTATAACCACACAAGTCACACACTCACCCTCACACACACTTACACACATATGAACATACACATGCAGACATTCACACTCTCTCACACACACACTCACCCACAAACTCACCCACAATATTGAATCGATACTCAAACCCGAGGCAACACACTGACACACATCACAAACGCACACCCGTTCCCATCTCACACACACACACGTACACACCCATACACACACACACTGACTCATTCACAAACACTCACTGCCATACACACTCAGATATGTACACGTACACACACCCAAACGTCCACAATCACAAACATAGATGCACACGCTCATTCATGCACATATTTACAAATTCACACTCAAATGTAATCAGACACGTACAAACACAGAAACACACACAGATATAAACAAACACTAACACACATGTGAACACACACAGGAGACAACACACACACCCCTACCCTCACATTCACACACTCACAGAAAAACACAATCACACTTAAAAAACACACGTGCATACGCAGACATGTGAATACACCCAAGCCAACACAGTAACATACAAATGCACTCATTCACTGACTCTCATACTCACCCACATATCTCCCACTGCATGCACTCACACACATACACACACACACGCACACACTCACACCAACGCACACAAGAACCAACCTCACACAATCATTCACACTCCCGCACCCAAGCACCAACGCCCACTCAATCCCAAACTCACTGACACACTCACTTGCAAACACCTGCACATTCTCACACACCTCCCCACACCAAAACACAATGTCACACACTAACTCATTCACACTAACTCTCGCACCCATGAACAAAGAAATTCATGTTCAAATACACATGTACACACAGATGCAGTCACACATTCACTCACATACACCCACCAACACCCCAAAACTCACACTCACACTCACCCACACATGACTCCCTTGCAATCACATGCACACCTACAGAGAAAAAAATTACAGACGCTCGCACACTCACATTTACACTCCCGCACAGTCACTTACACACACATTCAAAACTCACACGCTCATACACCTACACGTTTACACATTTACTCTGTCTCGCACTCACACACAAACACCCTCCAAAGCATTTGAATCCATACTCAGACACACATGCCAACCCACTAAGACACATCACACAAATACACACACTCACCCCTCACATACACATTCAAACACACACAGACACACAAGCCAACTCACAAAAACAAAATTCTCACATTGACTCTGTCACTCACACTCACACACTCAACACCACATGCAATCACACACACACAGAAACACAAACACACACGGGAATACGCTCTCTCGCATTCACTGAAACACACATTTATACACCCTCTTACACACCCACACACACAGAAATACAGACTCACAAACATGTGCCCATACAATCACACATATGCACCCCGTCATTCACTCACACATTCATACTCACTCACACTCAAAAACAGACTCACACACCCACACCCACACACAGAAATACATACTCACAAATATACGCACATACAGTCACACCTATGTCCCCACTCTTACTCCGACTCACACACTCATACCCCCTTACTCAAAAATAGACTCACACCTCTACACACACAAAAATACACATTCACAAACAGGTACATACAATATCACATATGTACCCCCTTTCCGTCACTCAAACATTTATACTCACTCACACTCAAAAAGAGATTCAAACACCTACACACACACAAATACCCACTCACAAGCATATACACCTACAAACACAAATGCCCACATGCACAGATGACAACACACACTCATGCACACCCATACAAACCCATGAACACCAACACTCACACACCCACCCTCACACCAAACGCATTCACATGCTTTCACACTCACACACACAAACACACACACACCCTTGAATTCATACTCTTACCCATAAGCCAACCCACTAAGACCCATCAGTCACACACACCCACACATAACTCACACACATTGAAATACGTACTGAAACACAGAAGCCAACTCCCACGAATAAAACTCTCACGCAGACTGTCACTGACACACACTCACCGACACATGCTATCAAACGTACACACACAAACACAGACACACTCTCTCACATTCCCTCAAACTCAGATACAAACACCCACACTTACACACTCACACACGCGGAAATATGCACTCACAAGTATACACACATACAATCACACATAGGTACCCACTCTCACTCTCACTCACACAGTCATACGCACTTACTTAAAAATAGACTCACACCTATACACACACAAAAAGGCACACTCACAAGCATATACACGTCAAAACACAAGCACACATGCCAACACACAGTCACACATTACACACGTACAGAAATACACACTCACATATATACGCACATACAATCACACATTATGCACACCTGTCACTCACTCACACCTTCGTACTCACTCGCACTCAAAAGTAGACTCACACACCTACACACACACAGAAATACACACTCACAAATATACACACATACAATCACACAATTTACCCACTCTAACTCTGACTCACACAGTCATACTCACTCACTCAAAGATAGACTCACACCTATACACACACAAGAATATACACTCCCAGGCATATACACATGAAAACACAAACACACATGCACCGATGCCAACAGTCACACACACTTTACACACTTATAAACACAGAAGTCACACACTCACCTCACAAACATATGTACATGCCTTATCACATATGTACCCCCTTTCAGTCACTCACACATTTATACTCACTCACACTCAAAAATAATCTCAAACACCTACACACACAAATACGCACTCACAAGCCTATGCACATACAAACATAATCACACACATACACAGATGCCAACACACCTGCACACACCCATACACACACTCAAAAGCACACACACATTCACCCTCACACACATATGAACCTACACGTACACACAAATGCACGAGTACAAACACAAACACAACACACAGACACATAACGCAAAACACAGTATTGTACACATCACACACCAGCACACACAAAAACCCTTACACAAAAACATTCATATACATACACCCTTGGACACAAGCACTCACACACCAACATACACACTTACACAGTAAGTCACAAACACTCACACTCAAAAATAGGCTCACACACCTACACACACACAGAAATACACACTCAACACTATACGCACATACAATCACACATATGTACCTATTCTCGCTCTCACTCACATATTCATACGTACTCAAAAATGGACTCGCACCTATACACACACAAAATTACATACTCACAAGCATATACACATGAAAACACAAACACACATACACAGATGCCAACACACAGTCACACACACCCTTACACACTTATAACCACACAAGTCACACACTCACCCTCACACACACTTACACACATGAACATACACATGCAGACATTCACACTCTCTCACACACACACTCACCCACAAACTCACCCACAATATTGAATCGATACTCAAACCCGAGGCAACACACTGACACACATCACAAACGCACACCCGTTCCCATCTCACACACACACACGTACACACCCATACACACACACACTGACTCATTCACAAACACTCACAGCCATACACACTCAGATATGTACACGTACACACACCCAAACGTCCACAATCACAAACATAGATGCACACGCTCATTCAGGCACATATTTACAAATTCACACTCAAATGTAATCAGACACGTACAAACACAGAAACACACACAGATATAAACAAACACTAACACACATGCGAACACACACAGGAGACAACACACACACCCCTACCCTCACATTCACACACTCACAGAAAAACACAATCACACTTAAAAAACACACGTGCATACGCAGACATGTGAATACACCCAAGCCAACACAGTAACATACAAATGCACTCATTCACTGACTCTCATACTCACCCACATATCTCCCACTGCATGCACTCACACACATACACACACACGCACACACTCACACCAATGCACACAATAACCAACCTCACACAATCATTCACACTCCCGCACCCAAGTACCAATGCACACTCAATCCCAAACTCACTGACACACTCACTTGCAAACGCCTGCACATTCTCACACACCTCCCCACACCAAAACACAATGTCACACACTAACTCATTCACACTAACTCTCGCACCCATGAACAAAGAAATTCATGTTCAAATACACATGTACACACAGATGCAGTCACACATTCACTCACATACACCCACCAACACCCCAAAACTCACACTCACCCACACAAGACTCCCTTGCAATCACATGCACACCTACAGAGAAAAAATTCCAGACGCTCGCACACTCACATTTACACTCCCGCACAGTCACTTACACACACATTCAAAACTCACACGCTCATACACCTACACGTTTACACATTTACTCTGTCTCGCACTCACACACAAACACCCTCCAAAGCATTTGAATCCATACTCAGACACACATGCCAACCCACTAAGACACATCACACAAATACACACACTCACCGCTCACATACACTTTCAAACACACACAAACACACAAGCCAACTCACAAAAACAAAATTCTCACATTGACTCTGTCACTCACACTCACACACTCAACACCACATGCAATCACACACACACAGAAACACAAACACACACGGGAATACGCTCTCTCGCATTCACTGAAACACACATTTATGCACCCTCTTACACACCCACACACACAGAAATACGAACTCACAAACATAGGCCCGTACAATCACACCTATGTACCCCGTCATTCACTCACACATTCATACTCACTCACACTCAAAAACAGACTCACACACCCACACCCACACACAGAAATACATACTCACAAATATACGCACATACAGTCACACCTATGTCCCCACTCTTACTCCGACTCACACACTCATACCCCCTTACTCAAAAATAGACTCACACCTCTACACACACAAAAATACACACTCACAAACAGGTACATACAATATCACATATGTACCCCCTTTCCGTCACTCAAACATTTATACTCACTCACACTCAAAAAGAGATTCAAACACCTACCCACACACAAATACCCACTCACAAGCATATACACCTACAAACACAAATGCCCACATGCACAGATGACAACACACACTCATGCACACCCATACAAACCCATGAACACCAACACTCACACACCCACCCTCACACCAAACGCATTCACATGCTTTCACACTCACACACACAAACACACACACACCCTTGAATTCATACTCTGACCCATAAGCCAACCCACTAAGACCCATCAGTCACACACACCCACACATAACTCACACACATTGAAATACGTACTGAAACACAGAAGCCAACTCCCACGAATAAAACTCTCACGCAGACTGTCACTGACACACACTCACCGACACATGCTATCAAACGTACACACACAAACACAGACACACTCTCTCACATTCCCTCAAACTCAGATACAAACACCCACACTTACACACTCACACACGCAGAAATATGCACTCACAAGTATACACACATACAATCACACATAGGTACCCACTCTCACTCTCACTCACACAGTCATACGCACTTACTTAAAAATTGACTCACACCTATACACACACAAAAAGGCACACTCACAAGCATATACACGTAAAAACACAAGCACACATGCCAACACACAGTCACACATTACACACGTACGGAAATACACACTCACATATATACGCACATACAATCACACATTATGCACACCTGTCACTCACTCACACCTTCGTACTCACTCGCACTCAAAAGTAGACTCACACACCTACACACACACAGAAATACACACTCACAAATATACACACATACAATCACTCAATTTACCCACTCTAACTCTGACTCACACAGTCATACTCACTCAAAGATAGACTCACACCTATACACACACACAAGAATATACACTCCCAGGCATATACACATGAAAACACAAACACACATGCACCGATGCCCACAGTCACACACACCTTTACACACTTATAAACACAGAAGTCACACACTCACCTCACAAACATATGTACATGCCATATCACATATGTACCCCCTTTCAGTCACTCACACATTTATACTCACTCACACTCAAAAATAATCTCAAACACCTACACACACAAATACGCACTCACAAGCCTATGCACAACATACAAACGTAAACACACACATACACAGATGCCAACACAGCTGCACACACCCATACACACACTCAAAAGCACACACACATTCACCCTCACACACATATGAACCTACACGTACACACAAATGCACGAGTACAAACACAAACACAACACACAGACACATAACGCAAAACACAATATTGTACACATCACACACCAGCCCACACAAAAACCCTTACACAAAAACATTCATATACATACACCCTTGGACACAAGCACTCACACACCAACATACACACTTACACAGTAAGTCACAAACACTCACACTCAAAAATAGGCTCACACACCTACACACACACAGAAATACACACTCAACACTATACGCACATACAATCACACATATGTACCTACTCTCGCTCTCACTCACATATTCATACGTACTCAAAAATGGACTCGCACCTATACACACACAAAATTACACACTCACAAGCATATACACATGAAAACACAAACACACATACACAGATGCCAACACACAGTCACACACACCCTTACACACTTATAACCACACAAGTCACACACTCACCCTCACACACACTTACACACATATGAACATACACATGCAGACATTCACACTCTCTCACACACACACTCACCCACAAACTCACCCACAATATTGAATCGATACTCAAACCCGAGGCAACACACTGACACACATCACAAACGCACACCCGTTCCCATCTCACACACACACACGTACACACCCATACACACACACACTGACTCATTCACAAACACTCACAGCCATACACACTCAGATATGTACACGTACACACACCCAAACGTCCACAATCACAAACATAGATGCACACGCTCATTCAGGCACATATTTACAAATTCACACTCAAATGTAATCAGACACGTACAAACACAGAAACACACACAGATATAAACAAACACTAACACACATGCGAACACACACAGGAGACAACACACACACCCCTACCCTCACATTCACACACTCACAGAAAAACACAATCACACTTAAAAAACACACGTGCATACGCAGACATGTGAATACACCCAAGCCAACACAGTAACATACAAATGCACTCATTCACTGACTCTCATACTCACCCACATATCTCCCACTGCATGCACTCACACACATACACACACACACGCACACACTCACACCAACGCACACAAGAACCAACCTCACACAATCATTCACACTCCCGCACCCAAGCACCAACGCCCACTCAATCCCAAACTCACTGACACACTCACTTGCAAACGCCTGCACATTCTCACACACCTCCCCACACCAAAACACAATGTCACACACTAACTCATTCACACTAACTCTCGCACCCATGAACAAAGAAATTCATGTTCAAATACACATGTACACACAGATGCAGTCACACATTCACTCACATACACCCACCAACACCCCAAAACTCACACTCACACTCACCCACACATGACTCCCTTGCAATCACATGCACACCTACAGAGAAAAAAATTACAGACGCTCGCACACTCACATTTACACTCCCGCACAGTCACTTACACACACATTCAAAACTCACACGCTCATACACCTACACGTTTACACATTTACTCTGTCTCGCACTCACACACAAACACCCTCCAAAGCATTTGAATCCATACTCAGACACACATGCCAACCCACTAAGACACATCACACAAATACACACACTCACCCCTCACATACACATTCAAACACACACAGACACACAAGCCAACTCACAAAAACAAAATTCTCACATTGACTCTGTCACTCACACTCACACACTCAACACCACATGCAATCACACACACACAGAAACACAAACACACACGGGAATACGCTCTCTCGCATTCACTGAAACACACATTTATACACCCTCTTACACACCCACACACACAGAAATACAGACTCACAAACATGTGCCCATACAATCACACATATGCACCCCGTCATTCACTCACACATTCATACTCACTCACACTCAAAAACAGACTCACACACCCACACCCACACACAGAAATACATACTCACAAATATACGCACATACAGTCACACCTATGTCCCCACTCTTACTCCGACTCACACACTCATACCCCCTTACTCAAAAATAGACTCACACCTATACACACACAAAAATACACATTCACAAACAGGTACATACAATATCACATATGTACCCCCTTTCCGTCACTCAAACATTTATACTCACTCACACTCAAAAAGAGATTCAAACACCTACACACACACAAATACCCACTCACAAGCATATACACCTACAAACACAAATGCCCACATGCACAGATGACAACACACACTCATGCACACCCATACAAACCCATGAACACCAACACTCACACACCCACCCTCACACCAAACGCATTCACATGCTTTCACACTCACACACACAAACACACACACACCCTTGAATTCATACTCTTACCCATAAGCCAACCCACTAAGACCCATCAGTCACACACACCCACACATAACTCACACACATTGAAATACGTACTGAAACACAGAAGCCAACTCCCACGAATAAAACTCTCACGCAGACTGTCACTGACACACACTCACCGACACATGCTATCAAACGTACACACACAAACACAGACACACTCTCTCACATTCCCTCAAACTCAGATACAAACACCCACACTTACACACTCACACACGCGGAAATATGCACTCACAAGTATACACACATACAATCACACATAGGTACCCACTCTCACTCTCACTCACACAGTCATACGCACTTACTTAAAAATAGACTCACACCTATACACACACAAAAAGGCACACTCACAAGCATATACACGTCAAAACACAAGCACACATGCCAACACACAGTCACACATTACACACGTACAGAAATACACACTCACATATATACGCACATACAATCACACATTATGCACACCTGTCACTCACTCACACCTTCGTACTCACTCGCACTCAAAAGTAGACTCACACACCTACACACACACAGAAATACACACTCACAAATATACACACATACAATCACACAATTTACCCACTCTAACTCTGACTCACACAGTCATACTCACTCACTCAAAGATAGACTCACACCTATACACACACAAGAATATACACTCCCAGGCATATACACATGAAAACACAAACACACATGCACCGATGCCAACAGTCACACACACTTTACACACTTATAAACACAGAAGTCACACACTCACCTCACAAACATATGTACATGCCTTATCACATATGTACCCCCTTTCAGTCACTCACACATTTATACTCACTCACACTCAAAAATAATCTCAAACACCTACACACACAAATACGCACTCACAAGCCTATGCACATACAAACATAATCACACACATACACAGATGCCAACACACCTGCACACACCCATACACACACTCAAAAGCACACACACATTCACCCTCACACACATATGAACCTACACGTACACACAAATGCACGAGTACAAACACAAACACAACACACAGACACATAACGCAAAACACAGTATTGTACACATCACACACCAGCACACACAAAAACCCTTACACAAAAACATTCATATACATACACCCTTGGACACAAGCACTCACACACCAACATACACACTTACACAGTAAGTCACAAACACTCACACTCAAAAATAGGCTCACACACCTACACACACACAGAAATACACACTCAACACTATACGCACATACAATCACACATATGTACCTATTCTCGCTCTCACTCACATATTCATACGTACTCAAAAATGGACTCGCACCTATACACACACAAAATTACATACTCACAAGCATATACACATGAAAACACAAACACACATACACAGATGCCAACACACAGTCACACACACCCTTACACACTTATAACCACACAAGTCACACACTCACCCTCACACACACTTACACACATGAACATACACATGCAGACATTCACACTCTCTCACACACACACTCACCCACAAACTCACCCACAATATTGAATCGATACTCAAACCCGAGGCAACACACTGACACACATCACAAACGCACACCCGTTCCCATCTCACACACACACACGTACACACCCATACACACACACACTGACTCATTCACAAACACTCACAGCCATACACACTCAGATATGTACACGTACACACACCCAAACGTCCACAATCACAAACATAGATGCACACGCTCATTCAGGCACATATTTACAAATTCACACTCAAATGTAATCAGACACGTACAAACACAGAAACACACACAGATATAAACAAACACTAACACACATGCGAACACACACAGGAGACAACACACACACCCCTACCCTCACATTCACACACTCACAGAAAAACACAATCACACTTAAAAAACACACGTGCATACGCAGACATGTGAATACACCCAAGCCAACACAGTAACATACAAATGCACTCATTCACTGACTCTCATACTCACCCACATATCTCCCACTGCATGCACTCACACACATACACACACACGCACACACTCACACCAATGCACACAATAACCAACCTCACACAATCATTCACACTCCCGCACCCAAGTACCAATGCACACTCAATCCCAAACTCACTGACACACTCACTTGCAAACGCCTGCACATTCTCACACACCTCCCCACACCAAAACACAATGTCACACACTAACTCATTCACACTAACTCTCGCACCCATGAACAAAGAAATTCATGTTCAAATACACATGTACACACAGATGCAGTCACACATTCACTCACATACACCCACCAACACCCCAAAACTCACACTCACCCACACAAGACTCCCTTGCAATCACATGCACACCTACAGAGAAAAAATTCCAGACGCTCGCACACTCACATTTACACTCCCGCACAGTCACTTACACACACATTCAAAACTCACACGCTCATACACCTACACGTTTACACATTTACTCTGTCTCGCACTCACACACAAACACCCTCCAAAGCATTTGAATCCATACTCAGACACACATGCCAACCCACTAAGACACATCACACAAATACACACACTCACCGCTCACATACACTTTCAAACACACACAAACACACAAGCCAACTCACAAAAACAAAATTCTCACATTGACTCTGTCACTCACACTCACACACTCAACACCACATGCAATCACACACACACAGAAACACAAACACACACGGGAATACGCTCTCTCGCATTCACTGAAACACACATTTATGCACCCTCTTACACACCCACACACACAGAAATACGAACTCACAAACATAGGCCCGTACAATCACACCTATGTACCCCGTCATTCACTCACACATTCATACTCACTCACACTCAAAAACAGACTCACACACCCACACCCACACACAGAAATACATACTCACAAATATACGCACATACAGTCACACCTATGTCCCCACTCTTACTCCGACTCACACACTCATACCCCCTTACTCAAAAATAGACTCACACCTCTACACACACAAAAATACACACTCACAAACAGGTACATACAATATCACATATGTACCCCCTTTCCGTCACTCAAACATTTATACTCACTCACACTCAAAAAGAGATTCAAACACCTACCCACACACAAATACCCACTCACAAGCATATACACCTACAAACACAAATGCCCACATGCACAGATGACAACACACACTCATGCACACCCATACAAACCCATGAACACCAACACTCACACACCCACCCTCACACCAAACGCATTCACATGCTTTCACACTCACACACACAAACACACACACACCCTTGAATTCATACTCTGACCCATAAGCCAACCCACTAAGACCCATCAGTCACACACACCCACACATAACTCACACACATTGAAATACGTACTGAAACACAGAAGCCAACTCCCACGAATAAAACTCTCACGCAGACTGTCACTGACACACACTCACCGACACATGCTATCAAACGTACACACACAAACACAGACACACTCTCTCACATTCCCTCAAACTCAGATACAAACACCCACACTTACACACTCACACACGCAGAAATATGCACTCACAAGTATACACACATACAATCACACATAGGTACCCACTCTCACTCTCACTCACACAGTCATACGCACTTACTTAAAAATTGACTCACACCTATACACACACAAAAAGGCACACTCACAAGCATATACACGTAAAAACACAAGCACACATGCCAACACACAGTCACACATTACACACGTACGGAAATACACACTCACATATATACGCACATACAATCACACATTATGCACACCTGTCACTCACTCACACCTTCGTACTCACTCGCACTCAAAAGTAGACTCACACACCTACACACACACAGAAATACACACTCACAAATATACACACATACAATCACTCAATTTACCCACTCTAACTCTGACTCACACAGTCATACTCACTCAAAGATAGACTCACACCTATACACACACACAAGAATATACACTCCCAGGCATATACACATGAAAACACAAACACACATGCACCGATGCCCACAGTCACACACACCTTTACACACTTATAAACACAGAAGTCACACACTCACCTCACAAACATATGTACATGCCATATCACATATGTACCCCCTTTCAGTCACTCACACATTTATACTCACTCACACTCAAAAATAATCTCAAACACCTACACACACAAATACGCACTCACAAGCCTATGCACAACATACAAACGTAAACACACACATACACAGATGCCAACACAGCTGCACACACCCATACACACACTCAAAAGCACACACACATTCACCCTCACACACATATGAACCTACACGTACACACAAATGCACGAGTACAAACACAAACACAACACACAGACACATAACGCAAAACACAATATTGTACACATCACACACCAGCCCACACAAAAACCCTTACACAAAAACATTCATATACATACACCCTTGGACACAAGCACTCACACACCAACATACACACTTACACAGTAAGTCACAAACACTCACACTCAAAAATAGGCTCACACACCTACACACACACAGAAATACACACTCAACACTATACGCACATACAATCACACATATGTACCTACTCTCGCTCTCACTCACATATTCATACGTACTCAAAAATGGACTCGCACCTATACACACACAAAATTACACACTCACAAGCATATACACATGAAAACACAAACACACATACACAGATGCCAACACACAGTCACACACACCCTTACACACTTATAACCACACAAGTCACACACTCACCCTCACACACACTTACACACATGAACATACACATGCAGACATTCACACTCTCTCACACACACACTCACCCACAAACTCACCCACAATATTGAATCGATACTCAAACCCGAGGCAACACACTGACACACATCACAAACGCACACCCGTTCCCATCTCACACACACACACGTACACACCCATACACACACACACTGACTCATTCACAAACACTCACAGCCATACACACTCAGATATGTACACGTACACACACCCAAACGTCCACAATCACAAACATAGATGCACACGCTCATTCAGGCACATATTTACAAATTCACACTCAAATGTAATCAGACACGTACAAACACAGAAACACACACAGATATAAACAAACACTAACACACATGCGAACACACACAGGAGACAACACACACACCCCTACCCTCACATTCACACACTCACAGAAAAACACAATCACACTTAAAAAACACACGTGCATACGCAGACATGTGAATACACCCAAGCCAACACAGTAACATACAAATGCACTCATTCACTGACTCTCATACTCACCCACATATCTCCCACTGCATGCACTCACACACATACACACACACACGCACACACTCACACCAACGCACACAAGAACCAACCTCACACAATCATTCACACTCCCGCACCCAAGCACCAACGCCCACTCAATCCCAAACTCACTGACACACTCACTTGCAAACGCCTGCACATTCTCACACACCTCCCCACACCAAAACACAATGTCACACACTAACTCATTCACACTAACTCTCGCACCCATGAACAAAGAAATTCATGTTCAAATACACATGTACACACAGATGCAGTCACACATTCACTCACATACACCCACCAACACCCCAAAACTCACACTCACACTCACCCACACATGACTCCCTTGCAATCACATGCACACCTACAGAGAAAAAAATTACAGACGCTCGCACACTCACATTTACACTCCCGCACAGTCACTTACACACACATTCAAAACTCACACGCTCATACACCTACACGTTTACACATTTACTCTGTCTCGCACTCACACACAAACACCCTCCAAAGCATTTGAATCCATACTCAGACACACATGCCAACCCACTAAGACACATCACACAAATACACACACTCACCCCTCACATACACATTCAAACACACACAGACACACAAGCCAACTCACAAAAACAAAATTCTCACATTGACTCTGTCACTCACACTCACACACTCAACACCACATGCAATCACACACACACAGAAACACAAACACACACGGGAATACGCTCTCTCGCATTCACTGAAACACACATTTATACACCCTCTTACACACCCACACACACAGAAATACAGACTCACAAACATGTGCCCATACAATCACACATATGCACCCCGTCATTCACTCACACATTCATACTCACTCACACTCAAAAACACTCACACACCCACACCCACACACAGAAATACATACTCACAAATATACGCACATACAGTCACACCTATGTCCCCACTCTTACTCCGACTCACACACTCATACCCCCTTACTCAAAAATAGACTCACACCTCTACACACACAAAAATACACACTCACAAACAGGTACATACAATATCACATATGTACCCCCTTTCCGTCACTCAAACATTTATACTCACTCACACTCAAAAAGAGATTCAAACACCTACCCACACACAAATACCCACTCACAAGCATATACACCTACAAACACAAATGCCCACATGCACAGATGACAACACACACTCATGCACACCCATACAAACCCATGAACACCAACACTCACACACCCACCCTCACACCAAACGCATTCACATGCTTTCACACTCACACACACAAACACACACACACCCTTGAATTCATACTCTGACCCATAAGCCAACCCACTAAGACCCATCAGTCACACACACCCACACATAACTCACACACATTGAAATACGTACTGAAACACAGAAGCCAACTCCCACGAATAAAACTCTCACGCAGACTGTCACTGACACACACTCACCGACACATGCTATCAAACGTACACACACAAACACAGACACACTCTCTCACATTCCCTCAAACTCAGATACAAACACCCACACTTACACACTCACACACGCAGAAATATGCACTCACAAGTATACACACATACAATCACACATAGGTACCCACTCTCACTCTCACTCACACAGTCATACGCACTTACTTAAAAATTGACTCACACCTATACACACACAAAAAGGCACACTCACAAGCATATACACGTAAAAACACAAGCACACATGCCAACACACAGTCACACATTACACACGTACGGAAATACACACTCACATATATACGCACATACAATCACACATTATGCACACCTGTCACTCACTCACACCTTCGTACTCACTCGCACTCAAAAGTAGACTCACACACCTACACACACACAGAAATACACACTCACAAATATACACACATACAATCACACAATTTACCCACTCTAACTCTGACTCACACAGTCATACTCACTCACTCAAAGATAGACTCACACCTATACACACACAAGAATATACACTCCCAGGCATATACACATGAAAACACAAACACACATGCACCGATGCCAACAGTCACACACACTTTACACTCTTATAAACACAGAAGTCACACACTCACCTCACAAACATATGTACATGCCATATCACATATGTACCCCCTTTCAGTCACTCACACATTTATACTCACTCACACTCAAAAATAATCTCAAACACCTACACACACAAATACGCACTCACAAGCCTATGCACATACAAACATAATCACACACATACACAGATTCCAACACACCTGCACACACCCATACACACACTCAAAAGCACACACACATTCACCCTCACACACATATGAACCTACACGTACACACAAATGCACGAGTACAAACACAAACACAACACACAGACACATAACGCAAAACACAGTATTGTACACATCACACACCAGCACACACAAAAACCCTTACACAAAAACATTCATATACATACACCCTTGGACACAAGCACTCACACACCAACATACACACTTACACAGTAAGTCACAAACACACACTCAAAAATAGGCTCACACACCTACACACACACAGAAATACACACTCAACACTATACGCACATACAATCACACATATGTACCTACTCTCGCTCTCACTCACATATTCATACGTACTCAAAAATGGACTCGCACCTATACACACACAAAATTACACACTCACAAGCATATACACATGAAAACACAAACACACATACACAGATGCCAACACACAGTCACACACACCCTTACACACTTATAACCACACAAGTCACACACTCACCCTCACACACACTTACACACATATGAACATACACATGCAGACATTCACACTCTCTCACACACACACTCACCCACAAAATCACCCACAATATTGAATCGATACTCAAACCCGAGGCAACACACTGACACACATCACAAACGCACACCCGTTCCCATCTCACACACACACACGTACACACCCATACACACACACACTGACTCATTCACAAACACTCACAGCCATACACACTCAGATATGTACACGTACACACACCCAAACGTCCACAATCACAAACATAGATGCACACGCTCATTCATGCACATATTTACAAATTCACACTCAAATGTAATCAGACACGTACAAACACAGAAACACACACAGATATAAACAAACACTAACACACATGTGAACACACACAGGAGACAACACACACACCCCTACCCTCACATTCACACACTCACAGAAAAACACAATCACACTTAAAAAACACACGTGCATACGCAGACATGTGAATACACCCAAGCCAACACAGTAACATACAAATGCACTCATTCACTGACTCTCATACTCACCCACATATCTCCCACTGCATGCACTCACACACATACACACACACACGCACACACTCACACCAACGCACACAAGAACCAACCTCACACAATCATTCACACTCCCGCACCCAAGCACCAACGCCCACTCAATCCCAAACTCACTGACACACTCACTTGCAAACGCCTGCACATTCTCACACAACTCCCCACACCAAAACACAATGTCACACACTAACTCATTCACACTAACTCTCGCACCCATGAACAAAGAAATTCATGTTCAAATACACATGTACACACAGATGCAGTCACACATTCACTCACATCCACCCACCAACACCCCAAAACTCACACTCACACTCACCCACACATGACTCCCTTGCAATCACATGCACACCTACAGAGAAAAAAATTCCAGACGCTCGCACACTCACATTTACACTCCCGCACAGTCACTTACACACACATTCAAAACTCACACGCTCATACACCTACACGTTTACACATTTACTCTGTCTCGCACTCACACACAAACACCCTCCAAAGCATTTGAATCCATACTCAGACACACATGCCAACCCACTAAGACACATCACACAAATACACACACTCACCCCTCACATACACATTCAAACACACACAGACACACAAGCCAACTCACAAAAACAAAATTCTCACATTGACTCTGTCACTCACACTCACACACTCAACACCACATGCAATCACACACACACAGAAACACAAACACACACGGGAATACGCTCTCTCGCATTCACTGAAACACACATTTATACACCCTCTTACACACCCACACACACAGAAATACAGACTCACAAACATGTGCCCATACAATCACACATATGCACCCCGTCATTCACTCACACATTCATACTCACTCACACTCAAAAACAGACTCACACACCCACACCCACACACAGAAATACATACTCACAAATATACGCACATACAGTCACACCTATGTCCCCACTCTTACTCCGACTCACACACTCATACCCCCTTACTCAAAAATAGACTCACACCTCTACACACACAAAAATACACACTCACAAACAGGTACATACAATATCACATATGTACCCCCTTTCCGTCACTCAAACATTTATACTCACTCACACTCAAAAAGAGATTCAAACACCTACCCACACACAAATACCCACTCACAAGCATATACACCTACAAACACAAATGCCCACATGCACAGATGACAACACACACTCATGCACACCCATACAAACCCATGAACACCAACACTCACACACCCACCCTCACACCAAACGCATTCACATGCTTTCACACTCACACACACACACCCTTGAATTCATACTCTGACCCATAAGCCAACCCACTAAGACCCATCAGTCACACACACCCACACATAACTCACACACATTGAAATACGTACTGAAACACAGAAGCCAACTCCCACGAATAAAACTCTCACGCAGACTGTCACTGACACACACTCACCGACACATGCTATCAAACGTACACACACAAACACAGACACACTCTCTCACATTCCCTCAAACTCAGATACAAACACCCACACTTACACACTCACACACGCAGAAATATGCACTCACAAGTATACACACATACAATCACACATAGGTACCCACTCTCACTCTCACTCACACAGTCATACGCACTTACTTAAAAATTGACTCACACCTATACACACACAAAAAGGCACACTCACAAGCATATACACGTAAAAACACAAGCACACATGCCAACACACAGTCACACATTACACACGTACAGAAATACACACTCACATATATACGCACATACAATCACACATTATGCACACCTGTCACTCACTCACACCTTCGTACTCACTCACACTCAAAAGTAGACTCACACACCTACACACACACAGAAATACACACTCACAAATATACACACATACAATCACACAATTTACCCACTCTAACTCTGACTCACACAGTCATACTCACTCACTCAAAGATAGACTCACACCTATACACACACAAGAATATACACTCCCAGGCATATACACATGAAAACACAAACACACATGCACCGATGCCAACAGTCACACACACTTTACACACTTATAAACACAGAAGTCACACACTCACCTCACAAACATATGTACATGCCATATCACATATGTACCCCCTTTCAGTCACTCACACATTTATACTCACTCACACTCAAAAATAATCTCAAACACCTACACACACAAATACGCACTCACAAGCCTATGCACATACAAACATAATCACACACATACACAGATGCCAACACACCTGCACACACCCATACACACACTCAAAAGCACACACACATTCACCCTCACACACATATGAACCTACACGTACACACAAATGCACGAGTACAAACACAAACACAACACACAGACACATAACGCAAGACACAGTATTGTACACATCACACACCAGTACACACAAAAACCCTTACACAAAAACATTCATATACATACACCCTTGGACACAAGCACTCACACACCAACATACACACTTACACAGTAAGTCACAAACACACACTCAAAAATAGGCTCACACACCTACACACACACAGAAATACACACTCAACACTATACGCACATACAATCACACATATGTACCTACTCTCGCTCTCACTCACATATTCATACGTACTCAAAAATGGACTCGCACCTATACACACACAAAATTACACACTCACAAGCATATACACATGAAAACACAAACACACATACACAGATGCCAACACACAGTCACACACACCCTTACACACTTATAACCACACAAGTCACACACTCACCCTCACACACACTTACACACATGAACATACACATGCAGACATTCACACTCTCTCACACACACACTCACCCACAAACTCACCCACAATATTGAATCGATACTCAAACCCGAGGCAACACACTGACACACATCACAAACGCACACCCGTTCCCATCTCACACACACACACGTACACACCCATACACACACACACTGACTCATTCACAAACACTCACAGCCATACACACTCAGATATGTACACATACACACACCCAAACGTCCACAATCACAAACATAGATGCACACGCTCATTCAGGCACATATTTACAAATTCACACTCAAATGTAATCAGACACGTACAAACACAGAAACACACACAGATATAAACAAACACTAACACACATGCGAACACACACAGGAGACAACACACACACCCCTACCCTCACATTCACACACTCACAGAAAAACACAATCACACTTAAAAAACACACGTGCATACGCAGACATGTGAATACACCCAAGCCAACACAGTAACATACAAATGCACTCATTCACTGACTCTCATACTCACCCACATATCTCCCACTGCATGCACTCACACACATACACACACACGCACACACTCACACCAATGCACACAATAACCAACCTCACACAATCATTCACACTCCCGCACCCAAGTACCAATGCACACTCAATCCCAAACTCACTGACACACTCACTTGCAAACGCCTGCACATTCTCACACACCTCCCCACACCAAAACACAATGTCACACACTAACTCATTCACACTAACTCTCGCACCCATGAACAAAGAAATTCATGTTCAAATACACATGTACACACAGATGCAGTCACACATTCACTCACATACACCCACCAACACCCCAAAACTCACACTCACCCACACAAGACTCCCTTGCAATCACATGCACACCTACAGAGAAAAAATTCCAGACGCTCGCACACTCACATTTACACTCCCGCACAGTCACTTACACACACATTCAAAACTCACACGCTCATACACCTACACGTTTACACATTTACTCTGTCTCGCACTCACACACAAACACCCTCCAAAGCATTTGAATCCATACTCAGACACACATGCCAACCCACTAAGACACATCACACAAATACACACACTCACCCCTCACATACACATTCAAACACACACAGACACACAAGCCAACTCACAAAAACAAAATTCTCACATTGACTCTGTCACTCACACTCACACACTCAACACCACATGCAATCACACACACACAGAAACACAAACACACACGGGAATACGCTCTCTCGCATTCACTGAAACACACATTTATACACCCTCTTACACACCCACACACACAGAAATACGGACTCACAAACATGTGCCCATACAATCACACCTATGCACCCCGTCATTCACTCACACATTCATACTCACTCACACTCAAAAACAGACTCACACACCCACACCCACACACAGAAATACATACTCACAAATATACGCACATACAGTCACACCTATGTCCCCACTCTTACTCCGACTCACACACTCATACCCCCTTACTCAAAAATAGACTCACACCTCTACACACACAAAAATACACACTCACAAACAGGTACATACAATATCACATATGTACCCCCTTTCCGTCACTCAAACATTTATACTCACTCACACTCAAAAAGAGATTCAAACACCTACCCACACACAAATACCCACTCACAAGCATATACACCTACAAACACAAATGCCCACATGCACAGATGACAACACACACTCATGCACACCCATACAAACCCATGAACACCAACACTCACACACCCACCCTCACACCAAACGCATTCACATGCTTTCACACTCACACACACAAACACACACACACCCTTGAATTCATACTCTGACCCATAAGCCAACCCACTAAGACCCGTCACACACACCCACACATAACTCACACACATTGAAATACGTACTGAAACACAGAAGCCAACTCCCACGAATAAAACTCTCACGCAGACTGTCACTGACACACACTCACCGACACATGCTATCAAACGTACACACACAAACACAGACACACTCTCTCACATTCCCTCAAACTCAGATACAAACACCCACACTTACACACTCACACACGCAGAAATATGCACTCACAAGTATACACACATACAATCACACATAGGTACCCACTCTCACTCTCACTCACACAGTCATACGCACTTACTTAAAAATTGACTCACACCTATACACACACAAAAAGGCACACTCACAAGCATATACACGTAAAAACACAAGCACACATGCCAACACACAGTCACACATTACACACGTACAGAAATACACACTCACATATATACGCACATACAATCACACATTATGCACACCTGTCACTCACTCACACCTTCGTACTCACTCGCACTCAAAAGTAGACTCACACACCTACACACACACAGAAATACACACTCACAAATATACACACATACAATCACTCAATTTACCCACTCTAACTCTGACTCACACAGTCATACTCACTCAAAGATAGACTCACACCTATACACACACACAAGAATATACACTCCCAGGCATATACACATGAAAACACAAACACACATGCACCGATGCCCACAGTCACACACACCTTTACACACTTATAAACACAGAAGTCACACACTCACCTCACAAACATATGTACATGCCATATCACATATGTACCCCCTTTCAGTCACTCACACATTTATACTCACTCACACTCAAAAATAATCTCAAACACCTACACACACAAATACGCACTCACAAGCCTATGCACAACATACAAACGTAAACACACACATACACAGATGCCAACACAGCTGCACACACCCATACACACACTCAAAAGCACACACACATTCACCCTCACACACATATGAACCTACACGTACACACAAATGCACGAGTACAAACACAAACACAACACACAGACACATAACGCAAAACACAATATTGTACACATCACACACCAGCCCACACAAAAACCCTTACACAAAAACATTCATATACATACACCCTTGGACACAAGCACTCACACACCAACATACACACTTACACAGTAAGTCACAAACACTCACACTCAAAAATAGGCTCACACACCTACACACACACAGAAATACACACTCAACACTATACGCACATACAATCACACATATGTACCTACTCTCGCTCTCACTCACATATTCATACGTACTCAAAAATGGACTCGCACCTATACACACACAAAATTACACACTCACAAGCATATACACATGAAAACACAAACACACATACACAGATGCCAACACACAGTCACACACACCCTTACACACTTATAACCACACAAGTCACACACTCACCCTCACACACACTTACACACATGAACATACACATGCAGACATTCACACTCTCTCACACACACACTCACCCACAAACTCACCCACAATATTGAATCGATACTCAAACCCGAGGCAACACACTGACACACATCACAAACGCACACCCGTTCCCATCTCACACACACACACGTACACACCCATACACACACACACTGACTCATTCACAAACACTCACAGCCATACACACTCAGATATGTACACGTACACACACCCAAACGTCCACAATCACAAACATAGATGCACACGCTCATTCAGGCACATATTTACAAATTCACACTCAAATGTAATCAGACACGTACAAACACAGAAACACACACAGATATAAACAAACACTAACACACATGCGAACACACACAGGAGACAACACACACACCCCTACCCTCACATTCACACACTCACAGAAAAACACAATCACACTTAAAAAACACACGTGCATACGCAGACATGTGAATACACCCAAGCCAACACAGTAACATACAAATGCACTCATTCACTGACTCTCATACTCACCCACATATCTCCCACTGCATGCACTCACACACATACACACACACGCACACACTCACACCAATGCACACAATAACCAACCTCACACAATCATTCACACTCCCGCACCCAAGCACCAATGCACACTCAATCCCAAACTCACTGACACACTCACTTGCAAACGCCTGCACATTCTCACACACCTCCCCACACCAAAACACAATGTCACACACTAACTCATTCACACTAACTCTCGCACCCATGAACAAAGAAATTCATGTTCAAATACACATGTACACACAGATGCAGTCACACATTCACTCACATCCACCCACCAACACCCCAAAACTCACACTCACCCACACATGACTCCCTTGCAATCACATGCACACCTACAGAGAAAAAATTCCAGACGCTCACACACTCACATTTACACTCCCGCACAGTCACTTACACACACATTCAAAACTCACACGCTCATACACCTACACGTTTACACATTTACTCTGTCTCGCACTCACACACAAACACCCTCCAAAGCATTTGAATCCATACTCAGACACACATGCCAACCCACTAAGACACATCACACAAATACACACACTCACCCCTCACATACACATTCAAACACACACAGACACACAAGCCAACTCACAAAAACAAAATTCTCACATTGACTCTGTCACTCACACTCACACACTCAACACCACATGCAATCACACACACACAGAAACACAAACACACACGGGAATACGCTCTCTCGCATTCACTGAAACACACATTTATACACCCTCTTACACACCCACACACACAGAAATACGGACTCACAAACATGTGCCCATACAATCACACATATGCACCCCGTCATTCACTCACACATTCATACTCACTCACACTCAAAAACAGACTCACACACCCACACACACACACAGAAATACATACTCACAAATATACGCACATACAGTCACACCTATGTCCCCACTCTTACTCCGACTCACACACTCATACCCCCTTACTCAAAAATAGACTCACACCTCTACACACACAAAAATACACACTCACAAACAGGTACATACAATATCACATATGTACCCCCTTTCCGTCACTCAAACATTTATACTCACTCACACTCAAAAAGAGATTCAAACACCTACCCACACACAAATACCCACTCACAAGCATATACACCTACAAACACAAATGCCCACATGCACAGATGACAACACACACTCATGCACACCCATACAAACCCATGAACACCAACACTCACACACCCACCCTCACACCAAACGCATTCACATGCTTTCACACTCACACACACACACCCTTGAATTCATACTCTGACCCATAAGCCAACCCACTAAGACCCATCAGTCACACACACCCACACATAACTCACACACATTGAAATACGTACTGAAACACAGAAGCCAACTCCCACGAATAAAACTCTCACGCAGACTGTCACTGACACACACTCACCGACACATGCTATCAAACGTACACACACAAACACAGACACACTCTCTCACATTCCCTCAAACTCAGATACAAACACCCACACTTACACACTCACACACGCAGAAATATGCACTCACAAGTATACACACATACAATCACACATAGGTACCCACTCTCACTCTCACTCACACAGTCATACGCACTTACTTAAAAATTGACTCACACCTATACACACACAAAAAGGCACACTCACAAGCATATACACGTAAAAACACAAGCACACATGCCAACACACAGTCACACATTACACACGTACAGAAATACACACTCACATATATACGCACATACAATCACACATTATGCACACCTGTCACTCACTCACACCTTCGTACTCACTCACACTCAAAAGTAGACTCACACACCTACACACACACAGAAATACACACTCACAAATATACACACATACAATCACACAATTTACCCACTCTAACTCTGACTCACACAGTCATACTCACTCACTCAAAGATAGACTCACACCTATACACACACAAGAATATACACTCCCAGGCATATACACATGAAAACACAAACACACATGCACCGATGCCAACAGTCACACACACTTTACACACTTATAAACACAGAAGTCACACACTCACCTCACAAACATATGTACATGCCATATCACATATGTACCCCCTTTCAGTCACTCACACATTTATACTCACTCACACTCAAAAATAATCTCAAACACCTACACACACAAATACGCACTCACAAGCCTATGCACATACAAACATAATCACACACATACACAGATGCCAACACACCTGCACACACCCATACACACACTCAAAAGCACACACACATTCACCCTCACACACATATGAACCTACACGTACACACAAATGCACGAGTACAAACACAAACACAACACACAGACACATAACGCAAGACACAGTATTGTACACATCACACACCAGTACACACAAAAACCCTTACACAAAAACATTCATATACATACACCCTTGGACACAAGCACTCACACACCAACATACACACTTACACAGTAAGTCACAAACACACACTCAAAAATAGGCTCACACACCTACACACACACAGAAATACACACTCAACACTATACGCACATACAATCACACATATGTACCTACTCTCGCTCTCACTCACATATTCATACGTACTCAAAAATGGACTCGCACCTATACACACACAAAATTACACACTCACAAGCATATACACATGAAAACACAAACACACATACACAGATGCCAACCCACAGTCACACACACCCTTACACACTTATAACCACACAAGTCACACACTCACCCTCACACACACTTACACACATATGAACATACACATGCAGACATTCACACTCTCTCACACACACACTCAAGCACAAACTCACCCACAATATTGAATCGATACTCAAACCCGAGGCAACACACTGACACACATCACAAACGCACACCCGTTCCCATCTCACACACACACACGTACACACCCATACACACACACACTGACTCATTCACAAACACTCACTGCCATACACACTCAGATATGTACACGTACACACACCCAAACGTCCACAATCACAAACATAGATGCACACGCTCATTCATGCACATATTTACAAATTCACACTCAAATGTAATCAGACACGTACAAACACAGAAACACACACAGATATAAACAAACACTAACACACATGTGAACACACACAGGAGACAACACACACACCCCTACCCTCACATTCACACACTCACAGAAAAACACAATCACACTTAAAAAACACACGTGCATACGCAGACATGTGAATACACCCAAGCCAACACAGTAACATACAAATGCACTCATTCACTGACTCTCATACTCACCCACATATCTCCCACTGCATGCACTCACACACATACACACACACACGCACACACTCACACCAACGCACACAAGAACCAACCTCACACAATCATTCACACTCCCGCACCCAAGCACCAACGCCCACTCAATCCCAAACTCACTGACACACTCACTTGCAAACGCCTGCACATTCTCACACACCTCCCCACACCAAAACACAATGTCACACACTAACTCATTCACACTAACTCTCGCACCCATGAACAAAGAAATTCATGTTCAAATACACATGTACACACAGATGCAGTCACACATTCACTCACATCCACCCACCAACACCCCAAAACTCACACTCACACTCACCCACACATGACTCCCTTGCAATCACATGCACACCTACAGAGAAAAAAATTCCAGACGCTCGCACACTCACATTTACACTCCCGCACAGTCACTTACACACACATTCAAAACTCACACGCTCATACACCTACACGTTTACACATTTACTCTGTCTCGCACTCACACACAAACACCCTCCAAAGCATTTGAATCCATACTCAGACACACATGCCAACCCACTAAGACACATCACACAAATACACACACTCACCCCTCACATACACATTCAAACACACACAGACACACAAGCCAACTCACAAAAACAAAATTCTCACATTGACTCTGTCACTCACACTCACACACTCAACACCACATGCAATCACACACACACAGAAACACAAACACACACGGGAATACGCTCTCTCGCATTCACTGAAACACACATTTATACACCCTCTTACACACCCACACACACAGAAATACAGACTCACAAACATGTGCCCATACAATCACACATATGCACCCCGTCATTCACTCACACATTCATACTCACTCACACTCAAAAACAGACTCACACACCCACACCCACACACAGAAATACATACTCACAAATATACGCACATACAGTCACACCTATGTCCCCACTCTTACTCCGACTCACACACTCATACCCCCTTACTCAAAAATAGACTCACACCTCTACACACACAAAAATACACACTCACAAACAGGTACATACAATATCACATATGTACCCCCTTTCCGTCACTCAAACATTTATACTCACTCACACTCAAAAAGAGATTCAAACACCTACCCACACACAAATACCCACTCACAAGCATATACACCTACAAACACAAATGCCCACATGCACAGATGACAACACACACTCATGCACACCCATACAAACCCATGAACACCAACACTCACACACCCACCCTCACACCAAACGCATTCACATGCTTTCACACTCACACACACAAACACACACACACCCTTGAATTCATACTCTGACCCATAAGCCAACCCACTAAGACCCATCAGTCACACACACCCACACATAACTCACACACATTGAAATACGTACTGAAACACAGAAGCCAACTCCCACGAATAAAACTCTCACGCAGACTGTCACTGACACACACTCACCGACACATGCTATCAAACGTACACACACAAACACAGACACACTCTCTCACATTCCCTCAAACTCAGATACAAACACCCACACTTACACACTCACACACGCAGAAATATGCACTCACAAGTATACACACATACAATCACACATAGGTACCCACTCTCACTCTCACTCACACAGTCATACGCACTTACTTAAAAATTGACTCACACCTATACACACACAAAAAGGCACACTCACAAGCATATACACGTCAAAACACAAGCACACATGCCAACACACAGTCACACATTACACACGTACAGAAATACACACTCACATATATACGCACATACAATCACACATTATGCACACCTGTCACTCACTCACACCTTCGTACTCACTCGCACTCAAAAGTAGACTCACACACCTACACACACACAGAAATACACACTCACAAATATACACACATACAATCACACAATTTACCCACTCTAACTCTGACTCACACAGTCATACTCACTCACTCAAAGATAGACTCACACCTATACACACACAAGAATATACACTCCCAGGCATATACACATGAAAACACAAACACACATGCACCGATGCCAACAGTCACACACACTTTACACACTTATAAACACAGAAGTCACACACTCACCTCACAAACATATGTACATGCCATATCACATATGTACCCCCTTTCAGTCACTCACACATTTATACTCACTCACACTCAAAAATAATCTCAAACACCTACACACACAAATACGCACTCACAAGCCTATGCACATACAAACATAATCACACACATACACAGATTCCAACACACCTGCACACACCCATACACACACTCAAAAGCACACACACATTCACCCTCACACACATATGAACCTACACGTACACACAAATGCACGAGTACAAACACAAACACAACACACAGACACATAACGCAAAACACAGTATTGTACACATCACACACCAGCACACACAAAAACCCTTACACAAAAACAGTCATATACATACACCCTTGGACACAAGCACTCACACACCAACATACACACTTACACAGTAAGTCACAAACACACACTCAAAAATAGGCTCACACACCTACACACACACAGAAATACACACTCAACACTATACGCACATACAATCACACATATGTACCTACTCTCGCTCTCACTCACATATTCATACGTACTCAAAAATGGACTCGCACCTATACACACACAAAATTACACACTCACAAGCATATACACATGAAAACACAAACACACATACACAGATGCCAACACACAGTCACACACACCCTTACACACTTATAACCACACAAGTCACACACTCACCCTCACACACACTTACACACATGAACATACACATGCAGACATTCACACTCTCTCACACACACACTCACCCACAAACTCACCCACAATATTGAATCGATACTCAAACCCGAGGCAACACACTGACACACATCACAAACGCACACCCGTTCCCATCTCACACACACACACGTACACACCCATACACACACACACTGACTCATTCACAAACACTCACAGCCATACACACTCAGATATGTACACATACACACACCCAAACGTCCACAATCACAAACATAGATGCACACGCTCATTCAGGCACATATTTACAAATTCACACTCAAATGTAATCAGACACGTACAAACACAGAAACACACACAGATATAAACAAACACTAACACACATGCGAACACACACAGGAGACAACACACACACCCCTACCCTCACATTCACACACTCACAGAAAAACACAATCACACTTAAAAAACACACGTGCATACGCAGACATGTGAATACACCCAAGCCAACACAGTAACATACAAATGCACTCATTCACTGACTCTCATACTCACCCACATATCTCCCACTGCATGCACTCACACACATACACACACACGCACACACTCACACCAATGCACACAATAACCAACCTCACACAATCATTCACACTCCCGCACCCAAGTACCAATGCACACTCAATCCCAAACTCACTGACACACTCACTTGCAAACGCCTGCACATTCTCACACACCTCCCCACACCAAAACACAATGTCACACACTAACTCATTCACACTAACTCTCGCACCCATGAACAAAGAAATTCATGTTCAAATACACATGTACACACAGATGCAGTCACACATTCACTCACATACACCCACCAACACCCCAAAACTCACACTCACCCACACAAGACTCCCTTGCAATCACATGCACACCTACAGAGAAAAAATTCCAGACGCTCGCACACTCACATTTACACTCCCGCACAGTCACTTACACACACATTCAAAACTCACACGCTCATACACCTACACGTTTACACATTTACTCTGTCTCGCACTCACACACAAACACCCTCCAAAGCATTTGAATCCATACTCAGACACACATGCCAACCCACTAAGACACATCACACAAATACACACACTCACCGCTCACATACACTTTCAAACACACACAAACACACAAGCCAACTCACAAAAACAAAATTCTCACATTGACTCTGTCACTCACACTCACACACTCAACACCACATGCAATCACACACACACAGAAACACAAACACACACGGGAATACGCTCTCTCGCATTCACTGAAACACACATTTATGCACCCTCTTACACACCCACACACACAGAAATACGGACTCACAAACATAGGCCCGTACAATCACACCTATGTACCCCGTCATTCACTCACACATTCATACTCACTCACACTCAAAAACAGACTCACACACCCACACCCACACACAGAAATACATACTCACAAATATACGCACATACAGTCACACCTATGTCCCCACTCTTACTCCGACTCACACACTCATACCCACTTACTCAAAAATAGACTCACACCTCTACACACACAAAAATACACACTCACAAACAGGTACATACAATATCACATATGTACCCCCTTTCCGTCACTCAAACATTTATACTCACTCACACTCAAAAAGAGATTCAAACACCTACCCACACACAAATACCCACTCACAAGCATATACACCTACAAACACAAATGCCCACATGCACAGATGACAACACACACTCATGCACACCCATACAAACCCATGAACACCAACACTCACACACCCACCCTCACACCAAACGCATTCACATGCTTTCACACTCACACACACAAACACACACACACCCTTGAATTCATACTCTGACCCATAAGCCAACCCACTAAGACCCGTCACACACACCCACACATAACTCACACACATTGAAATACGTACTGAAACACAGAAGCCAACTCCCACGAATAAAACTCTCACGCAGACTGTCACTGACACACACTCACCGACACATGCTATCAAACGTACACACACAAACACAGACACACTCTCTCACATTCCCTCAAACTCAGATACAAACACCCACACTTACACACTCACACACGCAGAAATATGCACTCACAAGTATACACACATACAATCACACATAGGTACCCACTCTCACTCTCACTCACACAGTCATACGCACTTACTTAAAAATTGACTCACACCTATACACACACAAAAAGGCACACTCACAAGCATATACACGTAAAAACACAAGCACACATGCCAACACACAGTCACACATTACACACGTACAGAAATACACACTCACATATATACGCACATACAATCACACATTATGCACACCTGTCACTCACTCACACCTTCGTACTCACTCGCACTCAAAAGTAGACTCACACACCTACACACACACAGAAATACACACTCACAAATATACACACATACAATCACTCAATTTACCCACTCTAACTCTGACTCACACAGTCATACTCACTCAAAGATAGACTCACACCTATACACACACACAAGAATATACACTCCCAGGCATATACACATGAAAACACAAACACACATGCACCGATGCCCACAGTCACACACACCTTTACACACTTATAAACACAGAAGTCACACACTCACCTCACAAACATATGTACATGCCATATCACATATGTACCCCCTTTCAGTCACTCACACATTTATACTCACTCACACTCAAAAATAATCTCAAACACCTACACACACAAATACGCACTCACAAGCCTATGCACAACATACAAACGTAAACACACACATACACAGATGCCAACACAGCTGCACACACCCATACACACACTCAAAAGCACACACACATTCACCCTCACACACATATGAACCTACACGTACACACAAATGCACGAGTACAAACACAAACACAACACACAGACACATAACGCAAAACACAATATTGTACACATCACACACCAGCCCACACAAAAACCCTTACACAAAAACATTCATATACATACACCCTTGGACACAAGCACTCACACACCAACATACACACTTACACAGTAAGTCACAAACACTCACACTCAAAAATAGGCTCACACACCTACACACACACAGAAATACACACTCAACACTATACGCACATACAATCACACATATGTACCTACTCTCGCTCTCACTCACATATTCATACGTACTCAAAAATGGACTCGCACCTATACACACACAAAATTACACACTCACAAGCATATACACATGAAAACACAAACACACATACACAGATGCCAACACACAGTCACACACACCCTTACACACTTATAACCACACAAGTCACACACTCACCCTCACACACACTTACACACATGAACATACACATGCAGACATTCACACTCTCTCACACACACACTCACCCACAAACTCACCCACAATATTGAATCGATACTCAAACCCGAGGCAACACACTGACACACATCACAAACGCACACCCGTTCCCATCTCACACACACACACGTACACACCCATACACACACACACTGACTCATTCACAAACACTCACAGCCATACACACTCAGATATGTACACGTACACACACCCAAACGTCCACAATCACAAACATAGATGCACACGCTCATTCAGGCACATATTTACAAATTCACACTCAAATGTAATCAGACACGTACAAACACAGAAACACACACAGATATAAACAAACACTAACACACATGCGAACACACACAGGAGACAACACACACACCCCTACCCTCACATTCACACACTCACAGAAAAACACAATCACACTTAAAAAACACACGTGCATACGCAGACATGTGAATACACCCAAGCCAACACAGTAACATACAAATGCACTCATTCACTGACTCTCATACTCACCCACATATCTCCCACTGCATGCACTCACACACATACACACACACGCACACACTCACACCAATGCACACAATAACCAACCTCACACAATCATTCACACTCCCGCACCCAAGCACCAATGCACACTCAATCCCAAACTCACTGACACACTCACTTGCAAACGCCTGCACATTCTCACACACCTCCCCACACCAAAACACAATGTCACACACTAACTCATTCACACTAACTCTCGCACCCATGAACAAAGAAATTCATGTTCAAATACACATGTACACACAGATGCAGTCACACATTCACTCACATCCACCCACCAACACCCCAAAACTCACACTCACCCACACATGACTCCCTTGCAATCACATGCACACCTACAGAGAAAAAATTCCAGACGCTCACACACTCACATTTACACTCCCGCACAGTCACTTACACACACATTCAAAACTCACACGCTCATACACCTACACGTTTACACATTTACTCTGTCTCGCACTCACACACAAACACCCTCCAAAGCATTTGAATCCATACTCAGACACACATGCCAACCCACTAAGACACATCACACAAATACACACACTCACCCCTCACATACACATTCAAACACACACAGACACACAAGCCAACTCACAAAAACAAAATTCTCACATTGACTCTGTCACTCACACTCACACACTCAACACCACATGCAATCACACACACACAGAAACACAAACACACACGGGAATACGCTCTCTCGCATTCACTGAAACACACATTTATACACCCTCTTACACACCCACACACACAGAAATACAGACTCACAAACATGTGCCCATACAATCACACATATGCACCCCGTCATTCACTCACACATTCATACTCACTCACACTCAAAAACAGACTCACACACCCACACACACACACAGAAATACATACTCACAAATATACGCACATACAGTCACACCTATGTCCCCACTCTTACTCCGACTCACACACTCATACCCCCTTACTCAAAAATAGACTCACACCTCTACACACACAAAAATACACACTCACAAACAGGTACATACAATATCACATATGTACCCCCTTTCCGTCACTCAAACATTTATACTCACTCACACTCAAAAAGAGATTCAAACACCTACACACACACAAATACCCACTCACAAGCATATACACCTACAAACACAAATGCCCACATGCACAGATGACAACACACACTCATGCACACCCATACAAACCCATGAACACCAACACTCACACACCCACCCTCACACCAAACGCATTCACATGCTTTCACACTCACACACACAAACACACACACACCCTTGAATTCATACTCTGACCCATAAGCCAACCCACTAAGACCCATCAGTCACACACACCCACACATAACTCACACACATTGAAATACGTACTGAAACACAGAAGCCAACTCCCACGAATAAAACTCTCACGCAGACTGTCACTGACACACACTCACCGACACATGCTATCAAACGTACACACACAAACACAGACACACTCTCTCACATTCCCTCAAACTCAGATACAAACACCCACACTTACACACTCACACACGCAGAAATATGCACTCACAAGTATACACACATACAATCACACATAGGTACCCACTCTCACTCTCACTCACACAGTCATACGCACTTACTTAAAAATTGACTCACACCTATACACACACAAAAAGGCACACTCACAAGCATATACACGTCAAAACACAAGCACACATGCCAACACACAGTCACACATTACACACGTACAGAAATACACACTCACATATATACGCACATACAATCACACATTATGCACACCTGTCACTCACTCACACCTTCGTACTCACTCGCACTCAAAAGTAGACTCACACACCTACACACACACAGAAATACACACTCACAAATATACACACATACAATCACACAATTTACCCACTCTAACTCTGACTCACACAGTCATACTCACTCACTCAAAGATAGACTCACACCTATACACACACAAGAATATACACTCCCAGGCATATACACATGAAAACACAAACACACATGCACCGATGCCAACAGTCACACACACTTTACACACTTATAAACACAGAAGTCACACACTCACCTCACAAACATATGTACATGCCATATCACATATGTACCCCCTTTCAGTCACTCACACATTTATACTCACTCACACTCAAAAATAATCTCAAACACCTACACACACAAATACGCACTCACAAGCCTATGCACATACAAACATAATCACACACATACACAGATTCCAACACACCTGCACACACCCATACACACACTCAAAAGCACACACACATTCACCCTCACACACATATGAACCTACACGTACACACAAATGCACGAGTACAAACACAAACACAACACACAGACACATAACGCAAAACACAGTATTGTACACATCACACACCAGCACACACAAAAACCCTTACACAAAAACAGTCATATACATACACCCTTGGACACAAGCACTCACACACCAACATACACACTTACACAGTAAGTCACAAACACACACTCAAAAATAGGCTCACACACCTACACACACACAGAAATACACACTCAACACTATACGCACATACAATCACACATATGTACCTACTCTCGCTCTCACTCACATATTCATACGTACTCAAAAATGGACTCGCACCTATACACACACAAAATTACACACTCACAAGCATATACACATGAAAACACAAACACACATACACAGATGCCAACACACAGTCACACACACCCTTACACACTTATAACCACACAAGTCACACACTCACCCTCACACACACTTACACACATGAACATACACATGCAGACATTCACACTCTCTCACACACACACTCACCCACAAACTCACCCACAATATTGAATCGATACTCAAACCCGAGGCAACACACTGACACACATCACAAACGCACACCCGTTCCCATCTCACACACACACACGTACACACCCATACACACACACACTGACTCATTCACAAACACTCACAGCCATACACACTCAGATATGTACACATACACACACCCAAACGTCCACAATCACAAACATAGATGCACACGCTCATTCAGGCACATATTTACAAATTCACACTCAAATGTAATCAGACACGTACAAACACAGAAACACACACAGATATAAACAAACACTAACACACATGCGAACACACACAGGAGACAACACACACACCCCTACCCTCACATTCACACACTCACAGAAAAACACAATCACACTTAAAAAACACACGTGCATACGCAGACATGTGAATACACCCAAGCCAACACAGTAACATACAAATGCACTCATTCACTGACTCTCATACTCACCCACATATCTCCCACTGCATGCACTCACACACATACACACACACGCACACACTCACACCAATGCACACAATAACCAACCTCACACAATCATTCACACTCCCGCACCCAAGTACCAATGCACACTCAATCCCAAACTCACTGACACACTCACTTGCAAACGCCTGCACATTCTCACACACCTCCCCACACCAAAACACAATGTCACACACTAACTCATTCACACTAACTCTCGCACCCATGAACAAAGAAATTCATGTTCAAATACACATGTACACACAGATGCAGTCACACATTCACTCACATACACCCACCAACACCCCAAAACTCACACTCACCCACACAAGACTCCCTTGCAATCACATGCACACCTACAGAGAAAAAATTCCAGACGCTCGCACACTCACATTTACACTCCCGCACAGTCACTTACACACACATTCAAAACTCACACGCTCATACACCTACACGTTTACACATTTACTCTGTCTCGCACTCACACACAAACACCCTCCAAAGCATTTGAATCCATACTCAGACACACATGCCAACCCACTAAGACACATCACACAAATACACACACTCACCCCTCACATACACATTCAAACACACACAGACACACAAGCCAACTCACAAAAACAAAATTCTCACATTGACTCTGTCACTCACACTCACACACTCAACACCACATGCAATCACACACACACAGAAACACAAACACACACGGGAATACGCTCTCTCGCATTCACTGAAACACACATTTATGCACCCTCTTACACACCCACACACACAGAAATACGGACTCACAAACATGTGCCCATACAATCACACATATGCACCCCGTCATTCACTCACACATTCATACTCACTCACACTCAAAAACAGACTCACACACCCACACCCACACACAGAAATACATACTCACAAATATACGCACATACAGTCACACCTATGTCCCCACTCTTACTCCGACTCACACACTCATACCCCCTTACTCAAAAATAGACTCACACCTCTACACACACAAAAATACACACTCACAAACAGGTACATACAATATCACATATGTACCCCCTTTCCGTCACTCAAACATTTATACTCACTCACACTCAAAAAGAGATTCAAACACCTACCCACACACAAATACCCACTCACAAGCATATACACCTACAAACACAAATGCCCACATGCACAGATGACAACACACACTCATGCACACCCATACAAACCCATGAACACCAACACTCACACACCCACCCTCACACCAAACGCATTCACATGCTTTCACACTCACACACACAAACACACACACACCCTTGAATTCATACTCTGACCCATAAGCCAACCCACTAAGACCCGTCACACACACCCACACATAACTCACACACATTGAAATACGTACTGAAACACAGAAGCCAACTCCCACGAATAAAACTCTCACGCAGACTGTCACTGACACACACTCACCGACACATGCTATCAAACGTACACACACAAACACAGACACACTCTCTCACATTCCCTCAAACTCAGATACAAACACCCACACTTACACACTCACACACGCAGAAATATGCACTCACAAGTATACACACATACAATCACACATAGGTACCCACTCTCACTCTCACTCACACAGTCATACGCACTTACTTAAAAATTGACTCACACCTATACACACACAAAAAGGCACACTCACAAGCATATACACGTAAAAACACAAGCACACATGCCAACACACAGTCACACATTACACACGTACAGAAATACACACTCACATATATACGCACATACAATCACACATTATGCACACCTGTCACTCACTCACACCTTCGTACTCACTCGCACTCAAAAGTAGACTCACACACCTACACACACACAGAAATACACACTCACAAATATACACACATACAATCACTCAATTTACCCACTCTAACTCTGACTCACACAGTCATACTCACTCAAAGATAGACTCACACCTATACACACACACAAGAATATACACTCCCAGGCATATACACATGAAAACACAAACACACATGCACCGATGCCCACAGTCACACACACCTTTACACACTTATAAACACAGAAGTCACACACTCACCTCACAAACATATGTACATGCCATATCACATATGTACCCCCTTTCAGTCACTCACACATTTATACTCACTCACACTCAAAAATAATCTCAAACACCTACACACACAAATACGCACTCACAAGCCTATGCACAACATACAAACGTAAACACACACATACACAGATGCCAACACAGCTGCACACACCCATACACACACTCAAAAGCACACACACATTCACCCTCACACACATATGAACCTACACGTACACACAAATGCACGAGTACAAACACAAACACAACACACAGACACATAACGCAAAACACAATATTGTACACATCACACACCAGCCCACACAAAAACCCTTACACAAAAACATTCATATACATACACCCTTGGACACAAGCACTCACACACCAACATACACACTTACACAGTAAGTCACAAACACTCACACTCAAAAATAGGCTCACACACCTACACACACACAGAAATACACACTCAACACTATACGCACATACAATCACACATATGTACCTACTCTCGCTCTCACTCACATATTCATACGTACTCAAAAATGGACTCGCACCTATACACACACAAAATTACACACTCACAAGCATATACACATGAAAACACAAACACACATACACAGATGCCAACACACAGTCACACACACCCTTACACACTTATAACCACACAAGTCACACACTCACCCTCACACACACTTACACACATGAACATACACATGCAGACATTCACACTCTCTCACACACACACTCACCCACAAACTCACCCACAATATTGAATCGATACTCAAACCCGAGGCAACACACTGACACACATCACAAACGCACACCCGTTCCCATCTCACACACACACACGTACACACCCATACACACACACACTGACTCATTCACAAACACTCACAGCCATACACACTCAGATATGTACACGTACACACACCCAAACGTCCACAATCACAAACATAGATGCACACGCTCATTCAGGCACATATTTACAAATTCACACTCAAATGTAATCAGACACGTACAAACACAGAAACACACACAGATATAAACAAACACTAACACACATGCGAACACACACAGGAGACAACACACACACCCCTACCCTCACATTCACACACTCACAGAAAAACACAATCACACTTAAAAAACACACGTGCATACGCAGACATGTGAATACACCCAAGCCAACACAGTAACATACAAATGCACTCATTCACTGACTCTCATACTCACCCACATATCTCCCACTGCATGCACTCACACACATACACACACACGCACACACTCACACCAATGCACACAATAACCAACCTCACACAATCATTCACACTCCCGCACCCAAGCACCAATGCACACTCAATCCCAAACTCACTGACACACTCACTTGCAAACGCCTGCACATTCTCACACACCTCCCCACACCAAAACACAATGTCACACACTAACTCATTCACACTAACTCTCGCACCCATGAACAAAGAAATTCATGTTCAAATACACATGTACACACAGATGCAGTCACACATTCACTCACATCCACCCACCAACACCCCAAAACTCACACTCACCCACACATGACTCCCTTGCAATCACATGCACACCTACAGAGAAAAAATTCCAGACGCTCACACACTCACATTTACACTCCCGCACAGTCACTTACACACACATTCAAAACTCACACGCTCATACACCTACACGTTTACACATTTACTCTGTCTCGCACTCACACACAAACACCCTCCAAAGCATTTGAATCCATACTCAGACACACATGCCAACCCACTAAGACACATCACACAAATACACACACTCACCCCTCACATACACATTCAAACACACACAGACACACAAGCCAACTCACAAAAACAAAATTCTCACATTGACTCTGTCACTCACACTCACACACTCAACACCACATGCAATCACACACACACAGAAACACAAACACACACGGGAATACGCTCTCTCGCATTCACTGAAACACACATTTATACACCCTCTTACACACCCACACACACAGAAATACGGACTCACAAACATGTGCCCATACAATCACACATATGCACCCCGTCATTCACTCACACATTCATACTCACTCACACTCAAAAACAGACTCACACACCCACACACACACACAGAAATACATACTCACAAATATACGCACATACAGTCACACCTATGTCCCCACTCTTACTCCGACTCACACACTCATACCCCCTTACTCAAAAATAGACTCACACCTCTACACACACAAAAATACACACTCACAAACAGGTACATACAATATCACATATGTACCCCCTTTCCGTCACTCAAACATTTATACTCACTCACACTCAAAAAGAGATTCAAACACCTACCCACACACAAATACCCACTCACAAGCATATACACCTACAAACACAAATGCCCACATGCACAGATGACAACACACACTCATGCACACCCATACAAACCCATGAACACCAACACTCACACACCCACCCTCACACCAAACGCATTCACATGCTTTCACACTCACACACACACACCCTTGAATTCATACTCTGACCCATAAGCCAACCCACTAAGACCCATCAGTCACACACACCCACACATAACTCACACACATTGAAATACGTACTGAAACACAGAAGCCAACTCCCACGAATAAAACTCTCACGCAGACTGTCACTGACACACACTCACCGACACATGCTATCAAACGTACACACACAAACACAGACACACTCTCTCACATTCCCTCAAACTCAGATACAAACACCCACACTTACACACTCACACACGCAGAAATATGCACTCACAAGTATACACACATACAATCACACATAGGTACCCACTCTCACTCTCACTCACACAGTCATACGCACTTACTTAAAAATTGACTCACACCTATACACACACAAAAAGGCACACTCACAAGCATATACACGTAAAAACACAAGCACACATGCCAACACACAGTCACACATTACACACGTACAGAAATACACACTCACATATATACGCACATACAATCACACATTATGCACACCTGTCACTCACTCACACCTTCGTACTCACTCACACTCAAAAGTAGACTCACACACCTACACACACACAGAAATACACACTCACAAATATACACACATACAATCACACAATTTACCCACTCTAACTCTGACTCACACAGTCATACTCACTCACTCAAAGATAGACTCACACCTATACACACACAAGAATATACACTCCCAGGCATATACACATGAAAACACAAACACACATGCACCGATGCCAACAGTCACACACACTTTACACACTTATAAACACAGAAGTCACACACTCACCTCACAAACATATGTACATGCCATATCACATATGTACCCCCTTTCAGTCACTCACACATTTATACTCACTCACACTCAAAAATAATCTCAAACACCTACACACACAAATACGCACTCACAAGCCTATGCACATACAAACATAATCACACACATACACAGATGCCAACACACCTGCACACACCCATACACACACTCAAAAGCACACACACATTCACCCTCACACACATATGAACCTACACGTACACACAAATGCACGAGTACAAACACAAACACAACACACAGACACATAACGCAAGACACAGTATTGTACACATCACACACCAGCACACACAAAAACCCTTACACAAAAACATTCATATACATACACCCTTGGACACAAGCACTCACACACCAACATACACACTTACACAGTAAGTCACAAACACACACTCAAAAATAGGCTCACACACCTACACACACACAGAAATACACACTCAACACTATACGCACATACAATCACACATATGTACCTACTCTCGCTCTCACTCACATATTCATACGTACTCAAAAATGGACTCGCACCTATACACACACAAAATTACACACTCACAAGCATATACACATGAAAACACAAACACACATACACAGATGCCAACCCACAGTCACACACACCCTTACACACTTATAACCACACAAGTCACACACTCACCCTCACACACACTTACACACATATGAACATACACATGCAGACATTCACACTCTCTCACACACACACTCAAGCACAAACTCACCCACAATATTGAATCGATACTCAAACCCGAGGCAACACACTGACACACATCACAAACGCACACCCGTTCCCATCTCACACACACACACGTACACACCCATACACACACACACTGACTCATTCACAAACACTCACTGCCATACACACTCAGATATGTACACGTACACACACCCAAACGTCCACAATCACAAACATAGATGCACACGCTCATTCATGCACATATTTACAAATTCACACTCAAATGTAATCAGACACGTACAAACACAGAAACACACACAGATATAAACAAACACTAACACACATGTGAACACACACAGGAGACAACACACACACCCCTACCCTCACATTCACACACTCACAGAAAAACACAATCACACTTAAAAAACACACGTGCATACGCAGACATGTGAATACACCCAAGCCAACACAGTAACATACAAATGCACTCATTCACTGACTCTCATACTCACCCACATATCTCCCACTGCATGCACTCACACACATACACACACACACGCACACACTCACACCAACGCACACAAGAACCAACCTCACACAATCATTCACACTCCCGCACCCAAGCACCAACGCCCACTCAATCCCAAACTCACTGACACACTCACTTGCAAACGCCTGCACATTCTCACACACCTCCCCACACCAAAACACAATGTCACACACTAACTCATTCACACTAACTCTCGCACCCATGAACAAAGAAATTCATGTTCAAATACACATGTACACACAGATGCAGTCACACATTCACTCACATACACCCACCAACACCCCAAAACTCACACTCACACTCACCCACACATGACTCCCTTGCAATCACATGCACACCTACAGAGAAAAAAATTACAGACGCTCGCACACTCACATTTACACTCCCGCACAGTCACTTACACACACATTCAAAACTCACACGCTCATACACCTACACGTTTACACATTTACTCTGTCTCGCACTCACACACAAACACCCTCCAAAGCATTTGAATCCATACTCAGACACACATGCCAACCCACTAAGACACATCACACAAATACACACACTCACCCCTCACATACACATTCAAACACACACAGACACACAAGCCAACTCACAAAAACAAAATTCTCACATTGACTCTGTCACTCACACTCACACACTCAACACCACATGCAATCACACACACACAGAAACACAAACACACACGGGAATACGCTCTCTCGCATTCACTGAAACACACATTTATACACCCTCTTACACACCCACACACACAGAAATACAGACTCACAAACATGTGCCCATACAATCACACATATGCACCCCGTCATTCACTCACACATTCATACTCACTCACACTCAAAAACAGACTCACACACCCACACCCACACACAGAAATACATACTCACAAATATACGCACATACAGTCACACCTATGTCCCCACTCTTACTCCGACTCACACACTCATACCCCCTTACTCAAAAATAGACTCACACCTCTACACACACAAAAATACACACTCACAAACAGGTACATACAATATCACATATGTACCCCCTTTCCGTCACTCAAACATTTATACTCACTCACACTCAAAAAGAGATTCAAACACCTACCCACACACAAATACCCACTCACAAGCATATACACCTACAAACACAAATGCCCACATGCACAGATGACAACACACACTCATGCACACCCATACAAACCCATGAACACCAACACTCACACACCCACCCTCACACCAAACGCATTCACATGCTTTCACACTCACACACACAAACACACACACACCCTTGAATTCATACTCTGACCCATAAGCCAACCCACTAAGACCCATCAGTCACACACACCCACACATAACTCACACACATTGAAATACGTACTGAAACACAGAAGCCAACTCCCACGAATAAAACTCTCACGCAGACTGTCACTGACACACACTCACCGACACATGCTATCAAACGTACACACACAAACACAGACACACTCTCTCACATTCCCTCAAACTCAGATACAAACACCCACACTTACACACTCACACACGCAGAAATATGCACTCACAAGTATACACACATACAATCACACATAGGTACCCACTCTCACTCTCACTCACACAGTCATACGCACTTACTTAAAAATTGACTCACACCTATACACACACAAAAAGGCACACTCACAAGCATATACACGTCAAAACACAAGCACACATGCCAACACACAGTCACACATTACACACGTACAGAAATACACACTCACATATATACGCACATACAATCACACATTATGCACACCTGTCACTCACTCACACCTTCGTACTCACTCGCACTCAAAAGTAGACTCACACACCTACACACACACAGAAATACACACTCACAAATATACACACATACAATCACACAATTTACCCACTCTAACTCTGACTCACACAGTCATACTCACTCACTCAAAGATAGACTCACACCTATACACACACAAGAATATACACTCCCAGGCATATACACATGAAAACACAAACACACATGCACCGATGCCAACAGTCACACACACTTTACACACTTATAAACACAGAAGTCACACACTCACCTCACAAACATATGTACATGCCATATCACATATGTACCCCCTTTCAGTCACTCACACATTTATACTCACTCACACTCAAAAATAATCTCAAACACCTACACACACAAATACGCACTCACAAGCCTATGCACATACAAACATAATCACACACATACACAGATTCCAACACACCTGCACACACCCATACACACACTCAAAAGCACACACACATTCACCCTCACACACATATGAACCTACACGTACACACAAATGCACGAGTACAAACACAAACACAACACACAGACACATAACGCAAAACACAGTATTGTACACATCACACACCAGCACACACAAAAACCCTTACACAAAAACAGTCATATACATACACCCTTGGACACAAGCACTCACACACCAACATACACACTTACACAGTAAGTCACAAACACACACTCAAAAATAGGCTCACACACCTACACACACACAGAAATACACACTCAACACTATACGCACATACAATCACACATATGTACCTACTCTCGCTCTCACTCACATATTCATACGTACTCAAAAATGGACTCGCACCTATACACACACAAAATTACACACTCACAAGCATATACACATGAAAACACAAACACACATACACAGATGCCAACACACAGTCACACACACCCTTACACACTTATAACCACACAAGTCACACACTCACCCTCACACACACTTACACACATGAACATACACATGCAGACATTCACACTCTCTCACACACACACTCACCCACAAACTCACCCACAATATTGAATCGATACTCAAACCCGAGGCAACACACTGACACACATCACAAACGCACACCCGTTCCCATCTCACACACACACACGTACACACCCATACACACACACACTGACTCATTCACAAACACTCACAGCCATACACACTCAGATATGTACACGTACACACACCCAAACGTCCACAATCACAAACATAGATGCACACGCTCATTCAGGCACATATTTACAAATTCACACTCAAATGTAATCAGACACGTACAAACACAGAAACACACACAGATATAAACAAACACTAACACACATGCGAACACACACAGGAGACAACACACACACCCCTACCCTCACATTCACACACTCACAGAAAAACACAATCACACTTAAAAAACACACGTGCATACGCAGACATGTGAATACACCCAAGCCAACACAGTAACATACAAATGCACTCATTCACTGACTCTCATACTCACCCACATATCTCCCACTGCATGCACTCACACACATACACACACACGCACACACTCACACCAATGCACACAATAACCAACCTCACACAATCATTCACACTCCCGCACCCAAGTACCAATGCACACTCAATCCCAAACTCACTGACACACTCACTTGCAAACGCCTGCACATTCTCACACACCTCCCCACACCAAAACACAATGTCACACACTAACTCATTCACACTAACTCTCGCACCCATGAACAAAGAAATTCATGTTCAAATACACATGTACACACAGATGCAGTCACACATTCACTCACATACACCCACCAACACCCCAAAACTCACACTCACCCACACAAGACTCCCTTGCAATCACATGCACACCTACAGAGAAAAAATTCCAGACGCTCGCACACTCACATTTACACTCCCGCACAGTCACTTACACACACATTCAAAACTCACACGCTCATACACCTACACGTTTACACATTTACTCTGTCTCGCACTCACACACAAACACCCTCCAAAGCATTTGAATCCATACTCAGACACACATGCCAACCCACTAAGACACATCACACAAATACACACACTCACCCCTCACATACACATTCAAACACACACAGACACACAAGCCAACTCACAAAAACAAAATTCTCACATTGACTCTGTCACTCACACTCACACACTCAACACCACATGCAATCACACACACACAGAAACACAAACACACACGGGAATACGCTCTCTCGCATTCACTGAAACACACATTTATGCACCCTCTTACACACCCACACACACAGAAATACGGACTCACAAACATGTGCCCATACAATCACACATATGCACCCCGTCATTCACTCACACATTCATACTCACTCACACTCAAAAACAGACTCACACACCCACACCCACACACAGAAATACATACTCACAAATATACGCACATACAGTCACACCTATGTCCCCACTCTTACTCCGACTCACACACTCATACCCCCTTACTCAAAAATAGACTCACACCTCTACACACACAAAAATACACACTCACAAACAGGTACATACAATATCACATATGTACCCCCTTTCCGTCACTCAAACATTTATACTCACTCACACTCAAAAAGAGATTCAAACACCTACCCACACACAAATACCCACTCACAAGCATATACACCTACAAACACAAATGCCCACATGCACAGATGACAACACACACTCATGCACACCCATACAAACCCATGAACACCAACACTCACACACCCACCCTCACACCAAACGCATTCACATGCTTTCACACTCACACACACAAACACACACACACCCTTGAATTCATACTCTGACCCATAAGCCAACCCACTAAGACCCGTCACACACACCCACACATAACTCACACACATTGAAATACGTACTGAAACACAGAAGCCAACTCCCACGAATAAAACTCTCACGCAGACTGTCACTGACACACACTCACCGACACATGCTATCAAACGTACACACACAAACACAGACACACTCTCTCACATTCCCTCAAACTCAGATACAAACACCCACACTTACACACTCACACACGCAGAAATATGCACTCACAAGTATACACACATACAATCACACATAGGTACCCACTCTCACTCTCACTCACACAGTCATACGCACTTACTTAAAAATTGACTCACACCTATACACACACAAAAAGGCACACTCACAAGCATATACACGTAAAAACACAAGCACACATGCCAACACACAGTCACACATTACACACGTACAGAAATACACACTCACATATATACGCACATACAATCACACATTATGCACACCTGTCACTCACTCACACCTTCGTACTCACTCGCACTCAAAAGTAGACTCACACACCTACACACACACAGAAATACACACTCACAAATATACACACATACAATCACTCAATTTACCCACTCTAACTCTGACTCACACAGTCATACTCACTCAAAGATAGACTCACACCTATACACACACACAAGAATATACACTCCCAGGCATATACACATGAAAACACAAACACACATGCACCGATGCCCACAGTCACACACACCTTTACACACTTATAAACACAGAAGTCACACACTCACCTCACAAACATATGTACATGCCATATCACATATGTACCCCCTTTCAGTCACTCACACATTTATACTCACTCACACTCAAAAATAATCTCAAACACCTACACACACAAATACGCACTCACAAGCCTATGCACAACATACAAACGTAAACACACACATACACAGATGCCAACACAGCTGCACACACCCATACACACACTCAAAAGCACACACACATTCACCCTCACACACATATGAACCTACACGTACACACAAATGCACGAGTACAAACACAAACACAACACACAGACACATAACGCAAAACACAATATTGTACACATCACACACCAGCCCACACAAAAACCCTTACACAAAAACATTCATATACATACACCCTTGGACACAAGCACTCACACACCAACATACACACTTACACAGTAAGTCACAAACACTCACACTCAAAAATAGGCTCACACACCTACACACACACAGAAATACACACTCAACACTATACGCACATACAATCACACATATGTACCTACTCTCGCTCTCACTCACATATTCATACGTACTCAAAAATGGACTCGCACCTATACACACACAAAATTACACACTCACAAGCATATACACATGAAAACACAAACACACATACACAGATGCCAACACACAGTCACACACACCCTTACACACTTATAACCACACAAGTCACACACTCACCCTCACACACACTTACACACATGAACATACACATGCAGACATTCACACTCTCTCACACACACACTCACCCACAAACTCACCCACAATATTGAATCGATACTCAAACCCGAGGCAACACACTGACACACATCACAAACGCACACCCGTTCCCATCTCACACACACACACGTACACACCCATACACACACACACTGACTCATTCACAAACACTCACAGCCATACACACTCAGATATGTACACGTACACACACCCAAACGTCCACAATCACAAACATAGATGCACACGCTCATTCAGGCACATATTTACAAATTCACACTCAAATGTAATCAGACACGTACAAACACAGAAACACACACAGATATAAACAAACACTAACACACATGCGAACACACACAGGAGACAACACACACACCCCTACCCTCACATTCACACACTCACAGAAAAACACAATCACACTTAAAAAACACACGTGCATACGCAGACATGTGAATACACCCAAGCCAACACAGTAACATACAAATGCACTCATTCACTGACTCTCATACTCACCCACATATCTCCCACTGCATGCACTCACACACATACACACACACGCACACACTCACACCAATGCACACAATAACCAACCTCACACAATCATTCACACTCCCGCACCCAAGCACCAATGCACACTCAATCCCAAACTCACTGACACACTCACTTGCAAACGCCTGCACATTCTCACACACCTCCCCACACCAAAACACAATGTCACACACTAACTCATTCACACTAACTCTCGCACCCATGAACAAAGAAATTCATGTTCAAATACACATGTACACACAGATGCAGTCACACATTCACTCACATCCACCCACCAACACCCCAAAACTCACACTCACCCACACATGACTCCCTTGCAATCACATGCACACCTACAGAGAAAAAATTCCAGACGCTCACACACTCACATTTACACTCCCGCACAGTCACTTACACACACATTCAAAACTCACACGCTCATACACCTACACGTTTACACATTTACTCTGTCTCGCACTCACACACAAACACCCTCCAAAGCATTTGAATCCATACTCAGACACACATGCCAACCCACTAAGACACATCACACAAATACACACACTCACCCCTCACATACACATTCAAACACACACAGACACACAAGCCAACTCACAAAAACAAAATTCTCACATTGACTCTGTCACTCACACTCACACACTCAACACCACATGCAATCACACACACACAGAAACACAAACACACACGGGAATACGCTCTCTCGCATTCACTGAAACACACATTTATACACCCTCTTACACACCCACACACACAGAAATACGGACTCACAAACATGTGCCCATACAATCACACATATGCACCCCGTCATTCACTCACACATTCATACTCACTCACACTCAAAAACAGACTCACACACCCACACACACACACAGAAATACATACTCACAAATATACGCACATACAGTCACACCTATGTCCCCACTCTTACTCCGACTCACACACTCATACCCCCTTACTCAAAAATAGACTCACACCTCTACACACACAAAAATACACACTCACAAACAGGTACATACAATATCACATATGTACCCCCTTTCCGTCACTCAAACATTTATACTCACTCACACTCAAAAAGAGATTCAAACACCTACCCACACACAAATACCCACTCACAAGCATATACACCTACAAACACAAATGCCCACATGCACAGATGACAACACACACTCATGCACACCCATACAAACCCATGAACACCAACACTCACACACCCACCCTCACACCAAACGCATTCACATGCTTTCACACTCACACACACACACCCTTGAATTCATACTCTGACCCATAAGCCAACCCACTAAGACCCATCAGTCACACACACCCACACATAACTCACACACATTGAAATACGTACTGAAACACAGAAGCCAACTCCCACGAATAAAACTCTCACGCAGACTGTCACTGACACACACTCACCGACACATGCTATCAAACGTACACACACAAACACAGACACACTCTCTCACATTCCCTCAAACTCAGATACAAACACCCACACTTACACACTCACACACGCAGAAATATGCACTCACAAGTATACACACATACAATCACACATAGGTACCCACTCTCACTCTCACTCACACAGTCATACGCACTTACTTAAAAATTGACTCACACCTATACACACACAAAAAGGCACACTCACAAGCATATACACGTAAAAACACAAGCACACATGCCAACACACAGTCACACATTACACACGTACAGAAATACACACTCACATATATACGCACATACAATCACACATTATGCACACCTGTCACTCACTCACACCTTCGTACTCACTCACACTCAAAAGTAGACTCACACACCTACACACACACAGAAATACACACTCACAAATATACACACATACAATCACACAATTTACCCACTCTAACTCTGACTCACACAGTCATACTCACTCACTCAAAGATAGACTCACACCTATACACACACAAGAATATACACTCCCAGGCATATACACATGAAAACACAAACACACATGCACCGATGCCAACAGTCACACACACTTTACACACTTATAAACACAGAAGTCACACACTCACCTCACAAACATATGTACATGCCATATCACATATGTACCCCCTTTCAGTCACTCACACATTTATACTCACTCACACTCAAAAATAATCTCAAACACCTACACACACAAATACGCACTCACAAGCCTATGCACATACAAACATAATCACACACATACACAGATGCCAACACACCTGCACACACCCATACACACACTCAAAAGCACACACACATTCACCCTCACACACATATGAACCTACACGTACACACAAATGCACGAGTACAAACACAAACACAACACACAGACACATAACGCAAGACACAGTATTGTACACATCACACACCAGCACACACAAAAACCCTTACACAAAAACATTCATATACATACACCCTTGGACACAAGCACTCACACACCAACATACACACTTACACAGTAAGTCACAAACACACACTCAAAAATAGGCTCACACACCTACACACACACAGAAATACACACTCAACACTATACGCACATACAATCACACATATGTACCTACTCTCGCTCTCACTCACATATTCATACGTACTCAAAAATGGACTCGCACCTATACACACACAAAATTACACACTCACAAGCATATACACATGAAAACACAAACACACATACACAGATGCCAACCCACAGTCACACACACCCTTACACACTTATAACCACACAAGTCACACACTCACCCTCACACACACTTACACACATATGAACATACACATGCAGACATTCACACTCTCTCACACACACACTCAAGCACAAACTCACCCACAATATTGAATCGATACTCAAACCCGAGGCAACACACTGACACACATCACAAACGCACACCCGTTCCCATCTCACACACACACACGTACACACCCATACACACACACACTGACTCATTCACAAACACTCACTGCCATACACACTCAGATATGTACACGTACACACACCCAAACGTCCACAATCACAAACATAGATGCACACGCTCATTCATGCACATATTTACAAATTCACACTCAAATGTAATCAGACACGTACAAACACAGAAACACACACAGATATAAACAAACACTAACACACATGTGAACACACACAGGAGACAACACACACACCCCTACCCTCACATTCACACACTCACAGAAAAACACAATCACACTTAAAAAACACACGTGCATACGCAGACATGTGAATACACCCAAGCCAACACAGTAACATACAAATGCACTCATTCACTGACTCTCATACTCACCCACATATCTCCCACTGCATGCACTCACACACATACACACACACACGCACACACTCACACCAACGCACACAAGAACCAACCTCACACAATCATTCACACTCCCGCACCCAAGCACCAACGCCCACTCAATCCCAAACTCACTGACACACTCACTTGCAAACGCCTGCACATTCTCACACACCTCCCCACACCAAAACACAATGTCACACACTAACTCATTCACACTAACTCTCGCACCCATGAACAAAGAAATTCATGTTCAAATACACATGTACACACAGATGCAGTCACACATTCACTCACATACACCCACCAACACCCCAAAACTCACACTCACACTCACCCACACATGACTCCCTTGCAATCACATGCACACCTACAGAGAAAAAAATTACAGACGCTCGCACACTCACATTTACACTCCCGCACAGTCACTTACACACACATTCAAAACTCACACGCTCATACACCTACACGTTTACACATTTACTCTGTCTCGCACTCACACACAAACACCCTCCAAAGCATTTGAATCCATACTCAGACACACATGCCAACCCACTAAGACACATCACACAAATACACACACTCACCCCTCACATACACATTCAAACACACACAGACACACAAGCCAACTCACAAAAACAAAATTCTCACATTGACTCTGTCACTCACACTCACACACTCAACACCACATGCAATCACACACACACAGAAACACAAACACACACGGGAATACGCTCTCTCGCATTCACTGAAACACACATTTATACACCCTCTTACACACCCACACACACAGAAATACAGACTCACAAACATGTGCCCATACAATCACACATATGCACCCCGTCATTCACTCACACATTCATACTCACTCACACTCAAAAACAGACTCACACACCCACACCCACACACAGAAATACATACTCACAAATATACGCACATACAGTCACACCTATGTCCCCACTCTTACTCCGACTCACACACTCATACCCCCTTACTCAAAAATAGACTCACACCTCTACACACACAAAAATACACACTCACAAACAGGTACATACAATATCACATATGTACCCCCTTTCCGTCACTCAAACATTTATACTCACTCACACTCAAAAAGAGATTCAAACACCTACCCACACACAAATACCCACTCACAAGCATATACACCTACAAACACAAATGCCCACATGCACAGATGACAACACACACTCATGCACACCCATACAAACCCATGAACACCAACACTCACACACCCACCCTCACACCAAACGCATTCACATGCTTTCACACTCACACACACAAACACACACACACCCTTGAATTCATACTCTGACCCATAAGCCAACCCACTAAGACCCATCAGTCACACACACCCACACATAACTCACACACATTGAAATACGTACTGAAACACAGAAGCCAACTCCCACGAATAAAACTCTCACGCAGACTGTCACTGACACACACTCACCGACACATGCTATCAAACGTACACACACAAACACAGACACACTCTCTCACATTCCCTCAAACTCAGATACAAACACCCACACTTACACACTCACACACGCAGAAATATGCACTCACAAGTATACACACATACAATCACACATAGGTACCCACTCTCACTCTCACTCACACAGTCATACGCACTTACTTAAAAATTGACTCACACCTATACACACACAAAAAGGCACACTCACAAGCATATACACGTCAAAACACAAGCACACATGCCAACACACAGTCACACATTACACACGTACAGAAATACACACTCACATATATACGCACATACAATCACACATTATGCACACCTGTCACTCACTCACACCTTCGTACTCACTCGCACTCAAAAGTAGACTCACACACCTACACACACACAGAAATACACACTCACAAATATACACACATACAATCACACAATTTACCCACTCTAACTCTGACTCACACAGTCATACTCACTCACTCAAAGATAGACTCACACCTATACACACACAAGAATATACACTCCCAGGCATATACACATGAAAACACAAACACACATGCACCGATGCCAACAGTCACACACACTTTACACACTTATAAACACAGAAGTCACACACTCACCTCACAAACATATGTACATGCCATATCACATATGTACCCCCTTTCAGTCACTCACACATTTATACTCACTCACACTCAAAAATAATCTCAAACACCTACACACACAAATACGCACTCACAAGCCTATGCACATACAAACATAATCACACACATACACAGATTCCAACACACCTGCACACACCCATACACACACTCAAAAGCACACACACATTCACCCTCACACACATATGAACCTACACGTACACACAAATGCACGAGTACAAACACAAACAGAACACACAGACACATAACGCAAAACACAGTATTGTACACATCACACACCAGCACACACAAAAACCCTTACACAAAAACAGTCATATACATACACCCTTGGACACAAGCACTCACACACCAACATACACACTTACACAGTAAGTCACAAACACACACTCAAAAATAGGCTCACACACCTACACACACACAGAAATACACACTCAACACTATACGCACATACAATCACACATATGTACCTACTCTCGCTCTCACTCACATATTCATACGTACTCAAAAATGGACTCGCACCTATACACACACAAAATTACACACTCACAAGCATATACACATGAAAACACAAACACACATACACAGATGCCAACACACAGTCACACACACCCTTACACACTTATAACCACACAAGTCACACACTCACCCTCACACACACTTACACACATATGAACATACACATGCAGACATTCACACTCTCTCACACACACACTCACCCACAAACTCACCCACAATATTGAATCGATACTCAAACCCGAGGCAACACACTGACACACATCACAAACGCACACCCGTTCCCATCTCACACACACACACGTACACACCCATACACACACACACTGACTCATTCACAAACACTCACTGCCATACACACTCAGATATGTACACGTACACACACCCAAACGTCCACAATCACAAACATAGATGCACACGCTCATTCATGCACATATTTACAAATTCACACTCAAATGTAATCAGACACGTACAAACACAGAAACACACACAGATATAAACAAACACTAACACACATGTGAACACACACAGGAGACAACACACACACCCCTACCCTCACATTCACACACTCACAGAAAAACACAATCACACTTAAAAAACACACGTGCATACGCAGACATGTGAATACACCCAAGCCAACACAGTAACATACAAATGCACTCATTCACTGACTCTCATACTCACCCACATATCTCCCACTGCATGCACTCACACACATACACACACACACGCACACACTCACACCAACGCACACAAGAACCAACCTCACACAATCATTCACACTCCCGCACCCAAGCACCAACGCCCACTCAATCCCAAACTCACTGACACACTCACTTGCAAACGCCTGCACATTCTCACACACCTCCCCACACCAAAACACAATGTCACACACTAACTCATTCACACTAACTCTCGCACCCATGAACAAAGAAATTCATGTTCAAATACACATGTACACACAGATGCAGTCACACATTCACTCACATACACCCACCAACACCCCAAAACTCACACTCACACTCACCCACACATGACTCCCTTGCAATCACATGCACACCTACAGAGAAAAAAATTCCAGACGCTCGCACACTCACATTTACACTCCCGCACAGTCACTTACACACACATTCAAAACTCACACGCTCATACACCTACACGTTTACACATTTACTCTGTCTCGCACTCACACACAAACACCCTCCAAAGCATTTGAATCCATACTCAGACACACATGCCAACCCACTAAGACACATCACACAAATACACACACTCACCCCTCACATACACATTCAAACACACACAGACACACAAGCCAACTCACAAAAACAAAATTCTCACATTGACTCTGTCACTCACACTCACACACTCAACACCACATGCAATCACACACACACAGAAACACAAACACACACGGGAATACGCTCTCTCGCATTCACTGAAACACACATTTATACACCCTCTTACACACCCACACACACAGAAATACAGACTCACAAACATGTGCCCATACAATCACACATATGCACCCCGTCATTCACTCACACATTCATACTCACTCACACTCAAAAACAGACTCACACACCCACACCCACACACAGAAATACATACTCACAAATATACGCACATACAGTCACACCTATGTCCCCACTCTTACTCCGACTCACACACTCATACCCCCTTACTCAAAAATAGACTCACACCTCTACACACACAAAAATACACATTCACAAACAGGTACATACAATATCACATATGTACCCCCTTTCCGTCACTCAAACATTTATACTCACTCACACTCAAAAAGAGATTCAAACACCTACACACACACAAATACCCACTCACAAGCATATACACCTACAAACACAAATGCCCACATGCACAGATGACAACACACACTCATGCACACCCATACAAGCCCATGAACACCAACACTCACACACACACCCTCACACCAAACGCATTCACATGCTTTCACACTCACACACACAAACACACACACACCCTTGAATTCATACTCTGACCCATAAGCCAACCCACTAAGACCCATCAGTCACACACACCCACACATAACTCACACACATTGAAATACGTACTGAAACACAGAAGCCAACTCCCACGAATAAAACTCTCACGCAGACTGTCACTGACACACACTCACCGACACATGCTATCAAACGTACACACACAAACACAGACACACTCTCTCACATTCCCTCAAACTCAGATACAAACACCCACACTTACACACTCACACACGCAGAAATATGCACTCACAAGTATACACACATACAATCACACATAGGTACCCACTCTCACTCTCACTCACACAGTCATACGCACTTACTTAAAAATTGACTCACACCTATACACACACAAAAAGGCACACTCACAAGCATATACACGTCAAAACACAAGCACACATGCCAACACACAGTCACACATTACACACGTACAGAAATACACACTCACATATATACGCACATACAATCACACATTATGCACACCTGTCACTCACTCACACCTTCGTACTCACTCGCACTCAAAAGTAGACTCACACACCTACACACACACAGAAATACACACTCACAAATATACACACATACAATCACACAATTTACCCACTCTAACTCTGACTCACACAGTCATACTCACTCACTCAAAGATAGACTCACACCTATACACACACAAGAATATACACTCCCAGGCATATACACATGAAAACACAAACACACATGCACCGATGCCAACAGTCACACACACTTTACACACTTATAAACACAGAAGTCACACACTCACCTCACAAACATATGTACATGCCATATCACATATGTACCCCCTTTCAGTCACTCACACATTTATACTCACTCACACTCAAAAATAATCTCAAACACCTACACACACAAATACGCACTCACAAGCCTATGCACATACAAACATAATCACACACATACACAGATGCCAACACACCTGCACACACCCATACACACACTCAAAAGCACACACACATTCACCCTCACACACATATGAACCTACACGTACACACAAATGCACGAGTACAAACACAAACACAACACACAGACACATAACGCAAAACACACTATTGTACACATCACACACCAGCACACACAAAAACCCTTACACAAAAACATTCATATACATACACCCTTGGACACAAGCACTCACACACCAACATACACACTTACACAGTAAGTCACAAACACTCACACTCAAAAATAGGCTCACACACCTACACACACACAGAAATACACACTCAACACTATACGCACATACAATCACACATATGTACCTACTCTCGCTCTCACTCACATATTCATACGTACTCAAAAATGGACTCGCACCTATACACACACAAAATTACACACTCACAAGCATATACACATGAAAACACAAACACACATACACAGATGCCAACACACAGTCACACACACCCTTACACACTTATAACCACACAAGTCACACACTCACCCTCACACACACTTACACACATATGAACATACACATGCAGACATTCACACTCTCTCACACACACACTCACCCACAAACTCACCCACAATATTGAATCGATACTCAAACCCGAGGCAACACACTGACACACATCACAAACGCACACCCGTTCCCATCTCACACACACACACGTACACACCCATACACACACACACTGACTCATTCACAAACACTCACTGCCATACACACTCAGATATGTACACGTACACACACCCAAACGTCCACAATCACAAACATAGATGCACACGCTCATTCATGCACATATTTACAAATTCACACTCAAATGTAATCAGACACGTACAAACACAGAAACACACACAGATATAAACAAACACTAACACACATGTGAACACACACAGGAGACAACACACACACCCCTACCCTCACATTCACACACTCACAGAAAAACACAATCACACTTAAAAAACACACGTGCATACGCAGACGTGAATACACCCAAGCCAACACAGTAACATACAAATGCACTCATTCACTGACTCTCATACTCACCCACATATCTCCCACTGCATGCACTCAAACACATACACACACACACGCACACACTCACACCAACGCACACAAGAACCAACCTCACACAATCATTCACACTCCCGCACCCAAGCACCAACGCCCACTCAATCCCAAACTCACTGACACACTCACTTGCAAACGCCTGCACATTCTCACACACCTCCCCACACCAAAACACAATGTCACACACTAACTCATTCACACTAACTCTCGCACCCCTGAACAAAGAAATTCATGTTCAAATACACATGTACACACAGATGCAGTCACACATTCACTCACATACACCCACCAACACCCCAAAACTCACACTCACACTCACCCACACATGACTCCCTTGCAATCACATGCACACCTACAGAGAAAAAAATTCCAGACGCTCGCACACTCACATTTACACTCCCGCACAGTCACTTACACACACATTCAAAACTCACACGCTCATACACCTACACGTTTACACATTTACTCTGTCTCGCACTCACACACAAACACCCTCCAAAGCATTTGAATCCATACTCAGACACACATGCCAACCCACTAAGACACATCACACAAATACACACACTCACCCCTCACATACACATTCAAACACACACAGACACACAAGCCAACTCACAAAAACAAAATTCTCACATTGACTCTGTCACTCACACTCACACACTCAACACCACATGCAATCACACACACACAGAAACACAAACACACACGGGAATACGCTCTCTCGCATTCACTGAAACACACATTTATACACCCTCTTACACACCCACACACACAGAAATACAGACTCACAAACATGTGCCCATACAATCACACATATGCACCCCGTCATTCACTCACACATTCATACTCACTCACACTCAAAAACAGACTCACACACCCACACACACACACACAGAAATACATACTCACAAATATACGCACATACAGTCACACCTATGTCCCCACTCTTACTCCGACTCACACACTCATACCCCCTTACTCAAAAATAGACTCACACGTCTACACACACAAAAATACACACTCACAAACAGGTACATACAATATCACATATGTACCCCCTTTCCGTCACTCAAACATTTATACTCACTCACACTCAAAAAGAGATTCAAACACCTACACACACACAAATACCCACTCACAAGCATATACACCTACAAACACAAATGCCCACATGCACAGATGACAACACACACTCATGCACACCCATACAAACCCATGAACACCAACACTCACACACCCACCCTCACACCAAACGCATTCACATGCTTTCACACTCACACACACAAACACACACACACCCTTGAATTCATACTCTTACCCATAAGCCAACCCACTAAGACCCATCAGTCACACACACCCACACATAACTCACACACATTGAAATACGTACTGAAACACAGAAGCCAACTCCCACGAATAAAACTCTCACGCAGACTGTCACTGACACACACTCACCGACACATGCTATCAAACGTACACACACAAACACACACACTCTCTCACATTCCCTCAAACTCAGATACAAACACCCACACTTACACACTCACACACGCGGAAATATGCACTCACAAGTATACACACATACAATCACACATAGGTACCCACTCTCACTCTCACTCACACAGTCATACGCACTTACTTAAAAATAGACTCACACCTATACACACACAAAAAGGCACACTCACAAGCATATACACGTAAAAACACAAGCACACATGCCAACACACAGTCACACATTACACACGTACAGAAATACACACTCACATATATACGCACATACAATCACACATTATGCACACCTGTCACTCACTCACACCTTCGTACTCACTCACACTCAAAAGTAGACTCACACACCTACACACACACAGAAATACACACTCACAAATATACACACATACAATCACACAATTTACCCACTCTAACTCTGACTCACACAGTCATACTCACTCACTCAAAGATAGACTCACACCTATACACACACAAGAATATACACTCCCAGGCATATACACATGAAAACACAAACACACATGCACCGATGCCAACAGTCACACACACTTTACACACTTATAAACACAGAAGTCACACACTCACCTCACAAACATATGTACATGCCTTATCACATATGTACCCCCTTTCAGTCACTCACACATTTATACTCACTCACACTCAAAAATAATCTCAAACACCTACACACACAAATACGCACTCACAAGCCTATGCACATACAAACATAATCACACACATACACAGATGCCAACACACCTGCACACACCCATACACACACTCAAAAGCACACACACATTCACCCTCACACACATATGAACCTACACGTACACACAAATGCACGAGTACAAACACAAACACAACACACAGACACATAACGCAAAACACAGTATTGTACACATCACACACCAGCACACACAAAAACCCTTACACAAAAACATTCATATACATACACCCTTGGACACAAGCACTCACACACCAACATACACACTTACACAGTAAGTCACAAACACTCACACTCAAAAATAGGCTCACACACCTACACACACACAGAAATACACACTCAACACTATACGCACATACAATCACACATATGTACCTACTCTCGCTCTCACTCACATATTCATACGTACTCAAAAATGGACTCGCACCTATACACACACAAAATTACACACTCACAAGCATATACACATGAAAACACAAACACACATACACAGATGCCAACACACAGTCACACACACCCTTACACACTTATAACCACACAAGTCACACACTCACCCTCACACACACTTACACACATGAACATACACATGCAGACATTCACACTCTCTCACACACACACTCACCCACAAACTCACCCACAATATTGAATCGATACTCAAACCCGAGGCAACACACTGACACACATCACAAACGCACACCCGTTCCCATCTCACACACACACACGTACACACCCATACACACACACACTGACTCATTCACAAACACTCACAGCCATACACACTCAGATATGTACACATACACACACCCAAACGTCCACAATCACAAACATAGATGCACACGCTCATTCAGGCACATATTTACAAATTCACACTCAAATGTAATCAGACACGTACAAACACAGAAACACACACAGATATAAACAAACACTAACACACATGCGAACACACACAGGAGACAACACACACACCCCTACCCTCACATTCACACACTCACAGAAAAACACAATCACACTTAAAAAACACACGTGCATACGCAGACATGTGAATACACCCAAGCCAACACAGTAACATACAAATGCACTCATTCACTGACTCTCATACTCACCCACATATCTCCCACTGCATGCACTCACACACATACACACACACGCACACACTCACACCAATGCACACAATAACCAACCTCACACAATCATTCACACTCCCGCACCCAAGTACCAATGCACACTCAATCCCAAACTCACTGACACACTCACTTGCAAACGCCTGCACATTCTCACACACCTCCCCACACCAAAACACAATGTCACACACTAACTCATTCACACTAACTCTCGCACCCATGAACAAAGAAATTCATGTTCAAATACACATGTACACACAGATGCAGTCACACATTCACTCACATACACCCACCAACACCCCAAAACTCACACTCACCCACACAAGACTCCCTTGCAATCACATGCACACCTACAGAGAAAAAATTCCAGACGCTCGCACACTCACATTTACACTCCCGCACAGTCACTTACACACACATTCAAAACTCACACGCTCATACACCTACACGTTTACACATTTACTCTGTCTCGCACTCACACACAAACACCCTCCAAAGCATTTGAATCCATACTCAGACACACATGCCAACCCACTAAGACACATCACACAAATACACACACTCACCGCTCACATACACTTTCAAACACACACAAACACACAAGCCAACTCACAAAAACAAAATTCTCACATTGACTCTGTCACTCACACTCACACACTCAACACCACATGCAATCACACACACACAGAAACACAAACACACACGGGAATACGCTCTCTCGCATTCACTGAAACACACATTTATGCACCCTCTTACACACCCACACACACAGAAATACGGACTCACAAACATAGGCCCGTACAATCACACCTATGTACCCCGTCATTCACTCACACATCCATACTCACTCACACTCAAAAACAGACTCACACACCCACACCCACACACAGAAATACATACTCACAAATATACGCACATACAGTCACACCTATGTCCCCACTCTTACTCCGACTCACACACTCATACCCCCTTACTCAAAAATAGACTCACACCTCTACACACACAAAAATACACACTCACAAACAGGTACATACAATATCACATATGTACCCCCTTTCCGTCACTCAAACATTTATACTCACTCACACTCAAAAAGAGATTCAAACACCTACCCACACACAAATACCCACTCACAAGCATATACACCTACAAACACAAATGCCCACATGCACAGATGACAACACACACTCATGCACACCCATACAAACCCATGAACACCAACACTCACACACCCACCCTCACACCAAACGCATTCACATGCTTTCACACTCACACACACAAACACACACACACCCTTGAATTCATACTCTGACCCATAAGCCAACCCACTAAGACCCATCAGTCACACACACCCACACATAACTCACACACATTGAAATACGTACTGAAACACAGAAGCCAACTCCCACGAATAAAACTCTCACGCAGACTGTCACTGACACACACTCACCGACACATGCTATCAAACGTACACACACAAACACAGACACACTCTCTCACATTCCCTCAAACTCAGATACAAACACCCACACTTACACACTCACACACGCAGAAATATGCACTCACAAGTATACACACATACAATCACACATAGGTACCCACTCTCACTCTCACTCACACAGTCATACGCACTTACTTAAAAATTGACTCACACCTATACACACACAAAAAGGCACACTCACAAGCATATACACGTCAAAACACAAGCACACATGCCAACACACAGTCACACATTACACACGTACAGAAATACACACTCACATATATACGCACATACAATCACACATTATGCACACCTGTCACTCACTCACACCTTCGTACTCACTCGCACTCAAAAGTAGACTCACACACCTACACACACACAGAAATACACACTCACAAATATACACACATACAATCACTCAATTTACCCACTCTAACTCTGACTCACACAGTCATACTCACTCAAAGATAGACTCACACCTATACACACACACAAGAATATACACTCCCAGGCATATACACATGAAAACACAAACACACATGCACCGATGCCCACAGTCACACACACCTTTACACACTTATAAACACAGAAGTCACACACTCACCTCACAAACATATGTACATGCCATATCACATATGTACCCCCTTTCAGTCACTCACACATTTATACTCACTCACACTCAAAAATAATCTCAAACACCTACACACACAAATACGCACTCACAAGCCTATGCACAACATACAAACGTAAACACACACATACACAGATGCCAACACAGCTGCACACACCCATACACACACTCAAAAGCACACACACATTCACCCTCACACACATATGAACCTACACGTACACACAAATGCACGAGTACAAACACAAACACAACACACAGACACATAACGCAAAACACAATATTGTACACATCACACACCAGCCCACACAAAAACCCTTACACAAAAACATTCATATACATACACCCTTGGACACAAGCACTCACACACCAACATACACACTTACACAGTAAGTCACAAACACTCACACTCAAAAATAGGCTCACACACCTACACACACACAGAAATACACACTCAACACTATACGCACATACAATCACACATATGTACCTACTCTCGCTCTCACTCACATATTCATACGTACTCAAAAATGGACTCGCACCTATACACACACAAAATTACACACTCACAAGCATATACACATGAAAACACAAACACACATACACAGATGCCAACACACAGTCACACACACCCTTACACACTTATAACCACACAAGTCACACACTCACCCTCACACACACTTACACACATGAACATACACATGCAGACATTCACACTCTCTCACACACACACTCACCCACAAACTCACCCACAATATTGAATCGATACTCAAACCCGAGGCAACACACTGACACACATCACAAACGCACACCCGTTCCCATCTCACACACACACACGTACACACCCATACACACACACACTGACTCATTCACAAACACTCACAGCCATACACACTCAGATATGTACACGTACACACACCCAAACGTCCACAATCACAAACATAGATGCACACGCTCATTCAGGCACATATTTACAAATTCACACTCAAATGTAATCAGACACGTACAAACACAGAAACACACACAGATATAAACAAACACTAACACACATGCGAACACACACAGGAGACAACACACACACCCCTACCCTCACATTCACACACTCACAGAAAAACACAATCACACTTAAAAAACACACGTGCATACGCAGACATGTGAATACACCCAAGCCAACACAGTAACATACAAATGCACTCATTCACTGACTCTCATACTCACCCACATATCTCCCACTGCATGCACTCACACACATACACACACACGCACACACTCACACCAATGCACACAATAACCAACCTCACACAATCATTCACACTCCCGCACCCAAGCACCAATGCACACTCAATCCCAAACTCACTGACACACTCACTTGCAAACGCCTGCACATTCTCACACACCTCCCCACACCAAAACACAATGTCACACACTAACTCATTCACACTAACTCTCGCACCCATGAACAAAGAAATTCATGTTCAAATACACATGTACACACAGATGCAGTCACACATTCACTCACATCCACCCACCAACACCCCAAACCTCACACTCACCCACACATGACTCCCTTGCAATCACATGCACACCTACAGAGAAAAAATTCCAGACGCTCGCACACTCACATTTACACTCCCGCACAGTCACTTACACACACATTCAAAACTCACACGCTCATACACCTACACGTTTACACATTTACTCTGTCTCGCACTCACACACAAACACCCTCCAAAGCATTTGAATCCATACTCAGACACACATGCCAACCCACTAAGACACATCACACAAATACACACACTCACCCCTCACATACACATTCAAACACACACAGACACACAAGCCAACTCACAAAAACAAAATTCTCACATTGACTCTGTCACTCACACTCACACACTCAACACCACATGCAATCACACACACACAGAAACACAAACACACACGGGGATACGCTCTCTCGCATTCACTGAAACACACATTTATACACCCTCTTACACACCCACACACACAGAAATACGGACTCACAAACATGTGCCCATACAATCACACATATGCACCCCGTCATTCACTCACACATTCATACTCACTCACACTCAAAAACAGACTCACACACCCACACACACACACAGAAATACATACTCACAAATATACGCACATACAGTCACACCTATGTCCCCACTCTTACTCCGACTCACACACTCATACCCCCTTACTCAAAAATAGACTCACACCTCTACACACACAAAAATACACACTCACAAACAGGTACATACAATATCACATATGTACCCCCTTTCCGTCACTCAAACATTTATACTCACTCACACTCAAAAAGAGATTCAAACACCTACCCACACACAAATACCCACTCACAAGCATATACACCTACAAACACAAATGCCCACATGCACAGATGACAACACACACTCATGCACACCCATACAAACCCATGAACACCAACACTCACACACCCACCCTCACATCAAACGCATTCACATGCTTTCACACTCACACACACACACCCTTGAATTCATACTCTGACCCATAAGCCAACCCACTAAGACCCATCAGTCACACACACCCACACATAACTCACACACATTGAAATACGTACTGAAACACAGAAGCCAACTCCCACGAATAAAACTCTCACGCAGACTGTCACTGACACACACTCACCGACACATGCTATCAAACGTACACACACAAACACAGACACACTCTCTCACATTCCCTCAAACTCAGATACAAACACCCACACTTACACACTCACACACGCAGAAATATGCACTCACAAGTATACACACATACAATCACACATAGGTACCCACTCTCACTCTCACTCACACAGTCATACGCACTTACTTAAAAATTGACTCACACCTATACACACACAAAAAGGCACACTCACAAGCATATACACGTAAAAACACAAGCACACATGCCAACACACAGTCACACATTACACACGTACAGAAATACACACTCACATATATACGCACATACAATCACACATTATGCACACCTGTCACTCACTCACACCTTCGTACTCACTCACACTCAAAAGTAGACTCACACACCTACACACACACAGAAATACACACTCACAAATATACACACATACAATCACACAATTTACCCACTCTAACTCTGACTCACACAGTCATACTCACTCACTCAAAGATAGACTCACACCTATACACACACAAGAATATACACTCCCAGGCATATACACATGAAAACACAAACACACATGCACCGATGCCAACAGTCACACACACTTTACACACTTATAAACACAGAAGTCACACACTCACCTCACAAACATATGTACATGCCATATCACATATGTACCCCCTTTCAGTCACTCACACATTTATACTCACTCACACTCAAAAATAATCTCAAACACCTACACACACAAATACGCACTCACAAGCCTATGCACATACAAACATAATCACACACATACACAGATGCCAACACACCTGCACACACCCATACACACACTCAAAAGCACACACACATTCACCCTCACACACATATGAACCTACACGTACACACAAATGCACGAGTACAAACACAAACACAACACACAGACACATAACGCAAGACACAGTATTGTACACATCACACACCAGCACACACAAAAACCCTTACACAAAAACATTCATATACATACACCCTTGGACACAAGCACTCACACACCAACATACACACTTACACAGTAAGTCACAAACACACACTCAAAAATAGGCTCACACACCTACACACACACAGAAATACACACTCAACACTATACGCACATACAATCACACATATGTACCTACTCTCGCTCTCACTCACATATTCATACGTACTCAAAAATGGACTCGCACCTATACACACACAAAATTACACACTCACAAGCATATACACATGAAAACACAAACACACATACACAGATGCCAACACACAGTCACACACACCCTTACACACTTATAACCACACAAGTCACACACTCACCCTCACACACACTTACACACATGAACATACACATGCAGACATTCACACTCTCTCACACACACACTCACCCACAAACTCACCCACAATATTGAATCGATACTCAAACCCGAGGCAACACACTGACACACATCACAAACGCACACCCATTCCCATCTCACACACACACACGTACACACCCATACACACACACACTGACTCATTCACAAACACTCACAGCCATACACACTCAGATATGTACACGTACACACACCCAAACGTCCACAATCACAAACATAGATGCACACGCTCATTCAGGCACATATTTACAAATTCACACTCAAATGTAATCAGACACGTACAAACACAGAAACACACACAGATATAAACAAACACTAACACACATGCGAACACACACAGGAGACAACACACACACCCCTACCCTCACATTCACACACTCACAGAAAAACACAATCACACTTAAAAAACACACGTGCATACGCAGACATGTGAATACACCCAAGCCAACACAGTAACATACAAATGCACTCATTCACTGACTCTCATACTCACCCACATATCTCCCACTGCATGCACTCACACACATACACACACACACGCACACACTCACACCAACGCACACAAGAACCAACCTCACACAATCATTCAAACTCCCGCACCCAAGCACCAACGCCCACTCAATCCCAAACTCACTGACACACTCACTTGCAAACGCCTGCACATTCTCACACACCTCCCCACACCAAAACACAATGTCACACACTAACTCATTCACACTAACTCTCGCACCCATGAACAAAGAAATTCATGTTCAAATACACATGTACACACAGATGCAGTCACACATTCACTCACATACACCCACCAACACCCCAAAACTCACACTCACACTCACCCACACATGACTCCCTTGCAATCACATGCACACCTACAGAGAAAAAAATTACAGACGCTCGCACACTCACATTTACACTCCCGCACAGTCACTTACACACACATTCAAAACTCACACGCTCATACACCTACACGTTTACACATTTACTCTGTCTCGCACTCACACACAAACACCCTCCAAAGCATTTGAATCCATACTCAGACACACATGCCAACCCACTAAGACACATCACACAAATACACACACTCACCCCTCACATACACATTCAAACACACACAGACACACAAGCCAACTCACAAAAACAAAATTCTCACATTGACTCTGTCACTCACACTCACACACTCAACACCACATGCAATCACACACACACAGAAACACAAACACACACGGGAATACGCTCTCTCGCATTCACTGAAACACACATTTATGCACCCTCTTACACACCCACACACACAGAAATACGGACTCACAAACATGTGCCCATACAATCACACATATGCACCCCGTCATTCACTCACACATTCATACTCACTCACACTCAAAAACAGACTCACACACCCACACCCACACACAGAAATACATACTCACAAATATACGCACATACAGTCACACCTATGTCCCCACTCTTACTCCGACTCACACACTCATACCCCCTTACTCAAAAATAGACTCACACCTCTACACACACAAAAATACACACTCACAAACAGGTACATACAATATCACATATGTACCCCCTTTCCGTCACTCAAACATTTATACTCACTCACACTCAAAAAGAGATTCAAACACCTACCCACACACAAATACCCACTCACAAGCATATACACCTACAAACACAAATGCCCACATGCACAGATGACAACACACACTCATGCACACCCATACAAACCCATGAACACCAACACTCACACACCCACCCTCACACCAAACGCATTCACATGCTTTCACACTCACACACACAAACACACACACACCCTTGAATTCATACTCTGACCCATAAGCCAACCCACTAAGACCCATCAGTCACACACACCCACACATAACTCACACACATTGAAATACGTACTGAAACACAGAAGCCAACTCCCACGAATAAAACTCTCACGCAGACTGTCACTGACACACACTCACCGACACATGCTATCAAACGTACACACACAAACACAGACACACTCTCTCACATTCCCTCAAACTCAGATACAAACACCCACACTTACACACTCACACACGCAGAAATATGCACTCACAAGTATACACACATACAATCACACATAGGTACCCACTCTCACTCTCACTCACACAGTCATACGCACTTACTTAAAAATTGACTCACACCTATACACACACAAAAAGGCACACTCACAAGCATATACACGTCAAAACACAAGCACACATGCCAACACACAGTCACACATTACACACGTACAGAAATACACACTCACATATATACGCACATACAATCACACATTATGCACACCTGTCACTCACTCACACCTTCGTACTCACTCGCACTCAAAAGTAGACTCACACACCTACACACACACAGAAATACACACTCACAAATATACACACATACAATCACACAATTTACCCACTCTAACTCTGACTCACACAGTCATACTCACTCACTCAAAGATAGACTCACACCTATACACACACAAGAATATACACTCCCAGGCATATACACATGAAAACACAAACACACATGCACCGATGCCAACAGTCACACACACTTTACACACTTATAAACACAGAAGTCACACACTCACCTCACAAACATATGTACATGCCATATCACATATGTACCCCCTTTCAGTCACTCACACATTTATACTCACTCACACTCAAAAATAATCTCAAACACCTACACACACAAATACGCACTCACAAGCCTATGCACATACAAACATAATCACACACATACACAGATTCCAACACACCTGCACACACCCATACACACACTCAAAAGCACACACACATTCACCCTCACACACATATGAACCTACACGTACACACAAATGCACGAGTACAAACACAAACACAACACACAGACACATAACGCAAAACACAGTATTGTACACATCACACACCAGCACACACAAAAACCCTTACACAAAAACAGTCATATACATACACCCTTGGACACAAGCACTCACACACCAACATACACACTTACACAGTAAGTCACAAACACACACTCAAAAATAGGCTCACACACCTACACACACACAGAAATACACACTCAACACTATACGCACATACAATCACACATATGTACCTACTCTCGCTCTCACTCACATATTCATACGTACTCAAAAATGGACTCGCACCTATACACACACAAAATTACACACTCACAAGCATATACACATGAAAACACAAACACACATACACAGATGCCAACACACAGTCACACACACCCTTACACACTTATAACCACACAAGTCACACACTCACCCTCACACACACTTACACACATGAACATACACATGCAGACATTCACACTCTCTCACACACACACTCACCCACAAACTCACCCACAATATTGAATCGATACTCAAACCCGAGGCAACACACTGACACACATCACAAACGCACACCCGTTCCCATCTCACACACACACACGTACACACCCATACACACACACACTGACTCATTCACAAACACTCACAGCCATACACACTCAGATATGTACACGTACACACACCCAAACGTCCACAATCACAAACATAGATGCACACGCTCATTCAGGCACATATTTACAAATTCACACTCAAATGTAATCAGACACGTACAAACACAGAAACACACACAGATATAAACAAACACTAACACACATGCGAACACACACAGGAGACAACACACACACCCCTACCCTCACATTCACACACTCACAGAAAAACACAATCACACTTAAAAAACACACGTGCATACGCAGACATGTGAATACACCCAAGCCAACACAGTAACATACAAATGCACTCATTCACTGACTCTCATACTCACCCACATATCTCCCACTGCATGCACTCACACACATACACACACACGCACACACTCACACCAATGCACACAATAACCAACCTCACACAATCATTCACACTCCCGCACCCAAGTACCAATGCACACTCAATCCCAAACTCACTGACACACTCACTTGCAAACGCCTGCACATTCTCACACACCTCCCCACACCAAAACACAATGTCACACACTAACTCATTCACACTAACTCTCGCACCCATGAACAAAGAAATTCATGTTCAAATACACATGTACACACAGATGCAGTCACACATTCACTCACATACACCCACCAACACCCCAAAACTCACACTCACCCACACAAGACTCCCTTGCAATCACATGCACACCTACAGAGAAAAAATTCCAGACGCTCGCACACTCACATTTACACTCCCGCACAGTCACTTACACACACATTCAAAACTCACACGCTCATACACCTACACGTTTACACATTTACTCTGTCTCGCACTCACACACAAACACCCTCCAAAGCATTTGAATCCATACTCAGACACACATGCCAACCCACTAAGACACATCACACAAATACACACACTCACCCCTCACATACACATTCAAACACACACAGACACACAAGCCAACTCACAAAAACAAAATTCTCACATTGACTCTGTCACTCACACTCACACACTCAACACCACATGCAATCACACACACACAGAAACACAAACACACACGGGAATACGCTCTCTCGCATTCACTGAAACACACATTTATGCACCCTCTTACACACCCACACACACAGAAATACGGACTCACAAACATGTGCCCATACAATCACACATATGCACCCCGTCATTCACTCACACATTCATACTCACTCACACTCAAAAACAGACTCACACACCCACACCCACACACAGAAATACATACTCACAAATATACGCACATACAGTCACACCTATGTCCCCACTCTTACTCCGACTCACACACTCATACCCCCTTACTCAAAAATAGACTCACACCTCTACACACACAAAAATACACACTCACAAACAGGTACATACAATATCACATATGTACCCCCTTTCCGTCACTCAAACATTTATACTCACTCACACTCAAAAAGAGATTCAAACACCTACCCACACACAAATACCCACTCACAAGCATATACACCTACAAACACAAATGCCCACATGCACAGATGACAACACACACTCATGCACACCCATACAAACCCATGAACACCAACACTCACACACCCACCCTCACACCAAACGCATTCACATGCTTTCACACTCACACACACAAACACACACACACCCTTGAATTCATACTCTGACCCATAAGCCAACCCACTAAGACCCGTCACACACACCCACACATAACTCACACACATTGAAATACGTACTGAAACACAGAAGCCAACTCCCACGAATAAAACTCTCACGCAGACTGTCACTGACACACACTCACCGACACATGCTATCAAACGTACACACACAAACACAGACACACTCTCTCACATTCCCTCAAACTCAGATACAAACACCCACACTTACACACTCACACACGCAGAAATATGCACTCACAAGTATACACACATACAATCACACATAGGTACCCACTCTCACTCTCACTCACACAGTCATACGCACTTACTTAAAAATTGACTCACACCTATACACACACAAAAAGGCACACTCACAAGCATATACACGTAAAAACACAAGCACACATGCCAACACACAGTCACACATTACACACGTACAGAAATACACACTCACATATATACGCACATACAATCACACATTATGCACACCTGTCACTCACTCACACCTTCGTACTCACTCGCACTCAAAAGTAGACTCACACACCTACACACACACAGAAATACACACTCACAAATATACACACATACAATCACTCAATTTACCCACTCTAACTCTGACTCACACAGTCATACTCACTCAAAGATAGACTCACACCTATACACACACACAAGAATATACACTCCCAGGCATATACACATGAAAACACAAACACACATGCACCGATGCCCACAGTCACACACACCTTTACACACTTATAAACACAGAAGTCACACACTCACCTCACAAACATATGTACATGCCATATCACATATGTACCCCCTTTCAGTCACTCACACATTTATACTCACTCACACTCAAAAATAATCTCAAACACCTACACACACAAATACGCACTCACAAGCCTATGCACAACATACAAACGTAAACACACACATACACAGATGCCAACACAGCTGCACACACCCATACACACACTCAAAAGCACACACACATTCACCCTCACACACATATGAACCTACACGTACACACAAATGCACGAGTACAAACACAAACACAACACACAGACACATAACGCAAAACACAATATTGTACACATCACACACCAGCCCACACAAAAACCCTTACACAAAAACATTCATATACATACACCCTTGGACACAAGCACTCACACACCAACATACACACTTACACAGTAAGTCACAAACACTCACACTCAAAAATAGGCTCACACACCTACACACACACAGAAATACACACTCAACACTATACGCACATACAATCACACATATGTACCTACTCTCGCTCTCACTCACATATTCATACGTACTCAAAAATGGACTCGCACCTATACACACACAAAATTACACACTCACAAGCATATACACATGAAAACACAAACACACATACACAGATGCCAACACACAGTCACACACACCCTTACACACTTATAACCACACAAGTCACACACTCACCCTCACACACACTTACACACATGAACATACACATGCAGACATTCACACTCTCTCACACACACACTCACCCACAAACTCACCCACAATATTGAATCGATACTCAAACCCGAGGCAACACACTGACACACATCACAAACGCACACCCGTTCCCATCTCACACACACACACGTACACACCCATACACACACACACTGACTCATTCACAAACACTCACAGCCATACACACTCAGATATGTACACGTACACACACCCAAACGTCCACAATCACAAACATAGATGCACACGCTCATTCAGGCACATATTTACAAATTCACACTCAAATGTAATCAGACACGTACAAACACAGAAACACACACAGATATAAACAAACACTAACACACATGCGAACACACACAGGAGACAACACACACACCCCTACCCTCACATTCACACACTCACAGAAAAACACAATCACACTTAAAAAACACACGTGCATACGCAGACATGTGAATACACCCAAGCCAACACAGTAACATACAAATGCACTCATTCACTGACTCTCATACTCACCCACATATCTCCCACTGCATGCACTCACACACATACACACACACGCACACACTCACACCAATGCACACAATAACCAACCTCACACAATCATTCACACTCCCGCACCCAAGCACCAATGCACACTCAATCCCAAACTCACTGACACACTCACTTGCAAACGCCTGCACATTCTCACACACCTCCCCACACCAAAACACAATGTCACACACTAACTCATTCACACTAACTCTCGCACCCATGAACAAAGAAATTCATGTTCAAATACACATGTACACACAGATGCAGTCACACATTCACTCACATCCACCCACCAACACCCCAAAACTCACACTCACCCACACATGACTCCCTTGCAATCACATGCACACCTACAGAGAAAAAATTCCAGACGCTCACACACTCACATTTACACTCCCGCACAGTCACTTACACACACATTCAAAACTCACACGCTCATACACCTACACGTTTACACATTTACTCTGTCTCGCACTCACACACAAACACCCTCCAAAGCATTTGAATCCATACTCAGACACACATGCCAACCCACTAAGACACATCACACAAATACACACACTCACCCCTCACATACACATTCAAACACACACAGACACACAAGCCAACTCACAAAAACAAAATTCTCACATTGACTCTGTCACTCACACTCACACACTCAACACCACATGCAATCACACACACACAGAAACACAAACACACACGGGAATACGCTCTCTCGCATTCACTGAAACACACATTTATACACCCTCTTACACACCCACACACACAGAAATACGGACTCACAAACATGTGCCCATACAATCACACATATGCACCCCGTCATTCACTCACACATTCATACTCACTCACACTCAAAAACAGACTCACACACCCACACACACACACAGAAATACATACTCACAAATATACGCACATACAGTCACACCTATGTCCCCACTCTTACTCCGACTCACACACTCATACCCCCTTACTCAAAAATAGACTCACACCTCTACACACACAAAAATACACACTCACAAACAGGTACATACAATATCACATATGTACCCCCTTTCCGTCACTCAAACATTTATACTCACTCACACTCAAAAAGAGATTCAAACACCTACCCACACACAAATACCCACTCACAAGCATATACACCTACAAACACAAATGCCCACATGCACAGATGACAACACACACTCATGCACACCCATACAAACCCATGAACACCAACACTCACACACCCACCCTCACACCAAACGCATTCACATGCTTTCACACTCACACACACACACCCTTGAATTCATACTCTGACCCATAAGCCAACCCACTAAGACCCATCAGTCACACACACCCACACATAACTCACACACATTGAAATACGTACTGAAACACAGAAGCCAACTCCCACGAATAAAACTCTCACGCAGACTGTCACTGACACACACTCACCGACACATGCTATCAAACGTACACACACAAACACAGACACACTCTCTCACATTCCCTCAAACTCAGATACAAACACCCACACTTACACACTCACACACGCAGAAATATGCACTCACAAGTATACACACATACAATCACACATAGGTACCCACTCTCACTCTCACTCACACAGTCATACGCACTTACTTAAAAATTGACTCACACCTATACACACACAAAAAGGCACACTCACAAGCATATACACGTAAAAACACAAGCACACATGCCAACACACAGTCACACATTACACACGTACAGAAATACACACTCACATATATACGCACATACAATCACACATTATGCACACCTGTCACTCACTCACACCTTCGTACTCACTCACACTCAAAAGTAGACTCACACACCTACACACACACAGAAATACACACTCACAAATATACACACATACAATCACACAATTTACCCACTCTAACTCTGACTCACACAGTCATACTCACTCACTCAAAGATAGACTCACACCTATACACACACAAGAATATACACTCCCAGGCATATACACATGAAAACACAAACACACATGCACCGATGCCAACAGTCACACACACTTTACACACTTATAAACACAGAAGTCACACACTCACCTCACAAACATATGTACATGCCATATCACATATGTACCCCCTTTCAGTCACTCACACATTTATACTCACTCACACTCAAAAATAATCTCAAACACCTACACACACAAATACGCACTCACAAGCCTATGCACATACAAACATAATCACACACATACACAGATGCCAACACACCTGCACACACCCATACACACACTCAAAAGCACACACACATTCACCCTCACACACATATGAACCTACACGTACACACAAATGCACGAGTACAAACACAAACACAACACACAGACACATAACGCAAGACACAGTATTGTACACATCACACACCAGCACACACAAAAACCCTTACACAAAAACATTCATATACATACACCCTTGGACACAAGCACTCACACACCAACATACACACTTACACAGTAAGTCACAAACACACACTCAAAAATAGGCTCACACACCTACACACACACAGAAATACACACTCAACACTATACGCACATACAATCACACATATGTACCTACTCTCGCTCTCACTCACATATTCATACGTACTCAAAAATGGACTCGCACCTATACACACACAAAATTACACACTCACAAGCATATACACATGAAAACACAAACACACATACACAGATGCCAACCCACAGTCACACACACCCTTACACACTTATAACCACACAAGTCACACACTCACCCTCACACACACTTACACACATATGAACATACACATGCAGACATTCACACTCTCTCACACACACACTCAAGCACAAACTCACCCACAATATTGAATCGATACTCAAACCCGAGGCAACACACTGACACACATCACAAACGCACACCCGTTCCCATCTCACACACACACACGTACACACCCATACACACACACACTGACTCATTCACAAACACTCACTGCCATACACACTCAGATATGTACACGTACACACACCCAAACGTCCACAATCACAAACATAGATGCACACGCTCATTCATGCACATATTTACAAATTCACACTCAAATGTAATCAGACACGTACAAACACAGAAACACACACAGATATAAACAAACACTAACACACATGTGAACACACACAGGAGACAACACACACACCCCTACCCTCACATTCACACACTCACAGAAAAACACAATCACACTTAAAAAACACACGTGCATACGCAGACATGTGAATACACCCAAGCCAACACAGTAACATACAAATGCACTCATTCACTGACTCTCATACTCACCCACATATCTCCCACTGCATGCACTCACACACATACACACACACACGCACACACTCACACCAACGCACACAAGAACCAACCTCACACAATCATTCACACTCCCGCACCCAAGCACCAACGCCCACTCAATCCCAAACTCACTGACACACTCACTTGCAAACGCCTGCACATTCTCACACACCTCCCCACACCAAAACACAATGTCACACACTAACTCATTCACACTAACTCTCGCACCCATGAACAAAGAAATTCATGTTCAAATACACATGTACACACAGATGCAGTCACACATTCACTCACATACACCCACCAACACCCCAAAACTCACACTCACACTCACCCACACATGACTCCCTTGCAATCACATGCACACCTACAGAGAAAAAAATTACAGACGCTCGCACACTCACATTTACACTCCCGCACAGTCACTTACACACACATTCAAAACTCACACGCTCATACACCTACACGTTTACACATTTACTCTGTCTCGCACTCACACACAAACACCCTCCAAAGCATTTGAATCCATACTCAGACACACATGCCAACCCACTAAGACACATCACACAAATACACACACTCACCCCTCACATACACATTCAAACACACACAGACACACAAGCCAACTCACAAAAACAAAATTCTCACATTGACTCTGTCACTCACACTCACACACTCAACACCACATGCAATCACACACACACAGAAACACAAACACACACGGGAATACGCTCTCTCGCATTCACTGAAACACACATTTATACACCCTCTTACACACCCACACACACAGAAATACAGACTCACAAACATGTGCCCATACAATCACACATATGCACCCCGTCATTCACTCACACATTCATACTCACTCACACTCAAAAACAGACTCACACACCCACACCCACACACAGAAATACATACTCACAAATATACGCACATACAGTCACACCTATGTCCCCACTCTTACTCCGACTCACACACTCATACCCCCTTACTCAAAAATAGACTCACACCTCTACACACACAAAAATACACACTCACAAACAGGTACATACAATATCACATATGTACCCCCTTTCCGTCACTCAAACATTTATACTCACTCACACTCAAAAAGAGATTCAAACACCTACCCACACACAAATACCCACTCACAAGCATATACACCTACAAACACAAATGCCCACATGCACAGATGACAACACACACTCATGCACACCCATACAAACCCATGAACACCAACACTCACACACCCACCCTCACACCAAACGCATTCACATGCTTTCACACTCACACACACAAACACACACACACCCTTGAATTCATACTCTGACCCATAAGCCAACCCACTAAGACCCATCAGTCACACACACCCACACATAACTCACACACATTGAAATACGTACTGAAACACAGAAGCCAACTCCCACGAATAAAACTCTCACGCAGACTGTCACTGACACACACTCACCGACACATGCTATCAAACGTACACACACAAACACAGACACACTCTCTCACATTCCCTCAAACTCAGATACAAACACCCACACTTACACACTCACACACGCAGAAATATGCACTCACAAGTATACACACATACAATCACACATAGGTACCCACTCTCACTCTCACTCACACAGTCATACGCACTTACTTAAAAATTGACTCACACCTATACACACACAAAAAGGCACACTCACAAGCATATACACGTCAAAACACAAGCACACATGCCAACACACAGTCACACATTACACACGTACAGAAATACACACTCACATATATACGCACATACAATCACACATTATGCACACCTGTCACTCACTCACACCTTCGTACTCACTCGCACTCAAAAGTAGACTCACACACCTACACACACACAGAAATACACACTCACAAATATACACACATACAATCACACAATTTACCCACTCTAACTCTGACTCACACAGTCATACTCACTCACTCAAAGATAGACTCACACCTATACACACACAAGAATATACACTCCCAGGCATATACACATGAAAACACAAACACACATGCACCGATGCCAACAGTCACACACACTTTACACACTTATAAACACAGAAGTCACACACTCACCTCACAAACATATGTACATGCCATATCACATATGTACCCCCTTTCAGTCACTCACACATTTATACTCACTCACACTCAAAAATAATCTCAAACACCTACACACACAAATACGCACTCACAAGCCTATGCACATACAAACATAATCACACACATACACAGATTCCAACACACCTGCACACACCCATACACACACTCAAAAGCACACACACATTCACCCTCACACACATATGAACCTACACGTACACACAAATGCACGAGTACAAACACAAACAGAACACACAGACACATAACGCAAAACACAGTATTGTACACATCACACACCAGCACACACAAAAACCCTTACACAAAAACAGTCATATACATACACCCTTGGACACAAGCACTCACACACCAACATACACACTTACACAGTAAGTCACAAACACACACTCAAAAATAGGCTCACACACCTACACACACACAGAAATACACACTCAACACTATACGCACATACAATCACACATATGTACCTACTCTCGCTCTCACTCACATATTCATACGTACTCAAAAATGGACTCGCACCTATACACACACAAAATTACACACTCACAAGCATATACACATGAAAACACAAACACACATACACAGATGCCAACACACAGTCACACACACCCTTACACACTTATAACCACACAAGTCACACACTCACCCTCACACACACTTACACACATATGAACATACACATGCAGACATTCACACTCTCTCACACACACACTCACCCACAAACTCACCCACAATATTGAATCGATACTCAAACCCGAGGCAACACACTGACACACATCACAAACGCACACCCGTTCCCATCTCACACACACACACGTACACACCCATACACACACACACTGACTCATTCACAAACACTCACTGCCATACACACTCAGATATGTACACGTACACACACCCAAACGTCCACAATCACAAACATAGATGCACACGCTCATTCATGCACATATTTACAAATTCACACTCAAATGTAATCAGACACGTACAAACACAGAAACACACACAGATATAAACAAACACTAACACACATGTGAACACACACAGGAGACAACACACACACCCCTACCCTCACATTCACACACTCACAGAAAAACACAATCACACTTAAAAAACACACGTGCATACGCAGACATGTGAATACACCCAAGCCAACACAGTAACATACAAATGCACTCATTCACTGACTCTCATACTCACCCACATATCTCCCACTGCATGCACTCACACACATACACACACACACGCACACACTCACACCAACGCACACAAGAACCAACCTCACACAATCATTCACACTCCCGCACCCAAGCACCAACGCCCACTCAATCCCAAACTCACTGACACACTCACTTGCAAACGCCTGCACATTCTCACACACCTCCCCACACCAAAACACAATGTCACACACTAACTCATTCACACTAACTCTCGCACCCATGAACAAAGAAATTCATGTTCAAATACACATGTACACACAGATGCAGTCACACATTCACTCACATACACCCACCAACACCCCAAAACTCACACTCACACTCACCCACACATGACTCCCTTGCAATCACATGCACACCTACAGAGAAAAAAATTCCAGACGCTCGCACACTCACATTTACACTCCCGCACAGTCACTTACACACACATTCAAAACTCACACGCTCATACACCTACACGTTTACACATTTACTCTGTCTCGCACTCACACACAAACACCCTCCAAAGCATTTGAATCCATACTCAGACACACATGCCAACCCACTAAGACACATCACACAAATACACACACTCACCCCTCACATACACATTCAAACACACACAGACACACAAGCCAACTCACAAAAACAAAATTCTCACATTGACTCTGTCACTCACACTCACACACTCAACACCACATGCAATCACACACACACAGAAACACAAACACACACGGGAATACGCTCTCTCGCATTCACTGAAACACACATTTATACACCCTCTTACACACCCACACACACAGAAATACAGACTCACAAACATGTGCCCATACAATCACACATATGCACCCCGTCATTCACTCACACATTCATACTCACTCACACTCAAAAACAGACTCACACACCCACACCCACACACAGAAATACATACTCACAAATATACGCACATACAGTCACACCTATGTCCCCACTCTTACTCCGACTCACACACTCATACCCCCTTACTCAAAAATAGACTCACACCTCTACACACACAAAAATACACATTCACAAACAGGTACATACAATATCACATATGTACCCCCTTTCCGTCACTCAAACATTTATACTCACTCACACTCAAAAAGAGATTCAAACACCTACACACACACAAATACCCACTCACAAGCATATACACCTACAAACACAAATGCCCACATGCACAGATGACAACACACACTCATGCACACCCATACAAGCCCATGAACACCAACACTCACACACACACCCTCACACCAAACGCATTCACATGCTTTCACACTCACACACACAAACACACACACACCCTTGAATTCATACTCTGACCCATAAGCCAACCCACTAAGACCCATCAGTCACACACACCCACACATAACTCACACACATTGAAATACGTACTGAAACACAGAAGCCAACTCCCACGAATAAAACTCTCACGCAGACTGTCACTGACACACACTCACCGACACATGCTATCAAACGTACACACACAAACACAGACACACTCTCTCACATTCCCTCAAACTCAGATACAAACACCCACACTTACACACTCACACACGCAGAAATATGCACTCACAAGTATACACACATACAATCACACATAGGTACCCACTCTCACTCTCACTCACACAGTCATACGCACTTACTTAAAAATTGACTCACACCTATACACACACAAAAAGGCACACTCACAAGCATATACACGTCAAAACACAAGCACACATGCCAACACACAGTCACACATTACACACGTACAGAAATACACACTCACATATATACGCACATACAATCACACATTATGCACACCTGTCACTCACTCACACCTTCGTACTCACTCGCACTCAAAAGTAGACTCACACACCTACACACACACAGAAATACACACTCACAAATATACACACATACAATCACACAATTTACCCACTCTAACTCTGACTCACACAGTCATACTCACTCACTCAAAGATAGACTCACACCTATACACACACAAGAATATACACTCCCAGGCATATACACATGAAAACACAAACACACATGCACCGATGCCAACAGTCACACACACTTTACACACTTATAAACACAGAAGTCACACACTCACCTCACAAACATATGTACATGCCATATCACATATGTACCCCCTTTCAGTCACTCACACATTTATACTCACTCACACTCAAAAATAATCTCAAACACCTACACACACAAATACGCACTCACAAGCCTATGCACATACAAACATAATCACACACATACACAGATGCCAACACACCTGCACACACCCATACACACACTCAAAAGCACACACACATTCACCCTCACACACATATGAACCTACACGTACACACAAATGCACGAGTACAAACACAAACACAACACACAGACACATAACGCAAAACACACTATTGTACACATCACACACCAGCACACACAAAAACCCTTACACAAAAACATTCATATACATACACCCTTGGACACAAGCACTCACACACCAACATACACACTTACACAGTAAGTCACAAACACTCACACTCAAAAATAGGCTCACACACCTACACACACACAGAAATACACACTCAACACTATACGCACATACAATCACACATATGTACCTACTCTCGCTCTCACTCACATATTCATACGTACTCAAAAATGGACTCGCACCTATACACACACAAAATTACACACTCACAAGCATATACACATGAAAACACAAACACACATACACAGATGCCAACACACAGTCACACACACCCTTACACACTTATAACCACACAAGTCACACACTCACCCTCACACACACTTACACACATATGAACATACACATGCAGACATTCACACTCTCTCACACACACACTCACCCACAAACTCACCCACAATATTGAATCGATACTCAAACCCGAGGCAACACACTGACACACATCACAAACGCACACCCGTTCCCATCTCACACACACACACGTACACACCCATACACACACACACTGACTCATTCACAAACACTCACTGCCATACACACTCAGATATGTACACGTACACACACCCAAACGTCCACAATCACAAACATAGATGCACACGCTCATTCATGCACATATTTACAAATTCACACTCAAATGTAATCAGACACGTACAAACACAGAAACACACACAGATATAAACAAACACTAACACACATGTGAACACACACAGGAGACAACACACACACCCCTACCCTCACATTCACACACTCACAGAAAAACACAATCACACTTAAAAAACACACGTGCATACGCAGACGTGAATACACCCAAGCCAACACAGTAACATACAAATGCACTCATTCACTGACTCTCATACTCACCCACATATCTCCCACTGCATGCACTCAAACACATACACACACACACGCACACACTCACACCAACGCACACAAGAACCAACCTCACACAATCATTCACACTCCCGCACCCAAGCACCAACGCCCACTCAATCCCAAACTCACTGACACACTCACTTGCAAACGCCTGCACATTCTCACACACCTCCCCACACCAAAACACAATGTCACACACTAACTCATTCACACTAACTCTCGCACCCATGAACAAAGAAATTCATGTTCAAATACACATGTACACACAGATGCAGTCACACATTCACTCACATACACCCACCAACACCCCAAAACTCACACTCACACTCACCCACACATGACTCCCTTGCAATCACATGCACACCTACAGAGAAAAAAATTCCAGACGCTCGCACACTCACATTTACACTCCCGCACAGTCACTTACACACACATTCAAAACTCACACGCTCATACACCTACACGTTTACACATTTACTCTGTCTCGCACTCACACACAAACACCCTCCAAAGCATTTGAATCCATACTCAGACACACATGCCAACCCACTAAGACACATCACACAAATACACACACTCACCCCTCACATACACATTCAAACACACACAGACACACAAGCCAACTCACAAAAACAAAATTCTCACATTGACTCTGTCACTCACACTCACACACTCAACACCACATGCAATCACACACACACAGAAACACAAACACACACGGGAATACGCTCTCTCGCATTCACTGAAACACACATTTATACACCCTCTTACACACCCACACACACAGAAATACAGACTCACAAACATGTGCCCATACAATCACACATATGCACCCCGTCATTCACTCACACATTCATACTCACTCACACTCAAAAACAGACTCACACACCCACACACACACACACAGAAATACATACTCACAAATATACGCACATACAGTCACACCTATGTCCCCACTCTTACTCCGACTCACACACTCATACCCCCTTACTCAAAAATAGACTCACACGTCTACACACACAAAAATACACACTCACAAACAGGTACATACAATATCACATATGTACCCCCTTTCCGTCACTCAAACATTTATACTCACTCACACTCAAAAAGAGATTCAAACACCTACACACACACAAATACCCACTCACAAGCATATACACCTACAAACACAAATGCCCACATGCACAGATGACAACACACACTCATGCACACCCATACAAACCCATGAACACCAACACTCACACACCCACCCTCACACCAAACGCATTCACATGCTTTCACACTCACACACACAAACACACACACACCCTTGAATTCATACTCTTACCCATAAGCCAACCCACTAAGACCCATCAGTCACACACACCCACACATAACTCACACACATTGAAATACGTACTGAAACACAGAAGCCAACTCCCACGAATAAAACTCTCACGCAGACTGTCACTGACACACACTCACCGACACATGCTATCAAACGTACACACACAAACACACACACTCTCTCACATTCCCTCAAACTCAGATACAAACACCCACACTTACACACTCACACACGCGGAAATATGCACTCACAAGTATACACACATACAATCACACATAGGTACCCACTCTCACTCTCACTCACACAGTCATACGCACTTACTTAAAAATAGACTCACACCTATACACACACAAAAAGGCACACTCACAAGCATATACACGTAAAAACACAAGCACACATGCCAACACACAGTCACACATTACACACGTACAGAAATACACACTCACATATATACGCACATACAATCACACATTATGCACACCTGTCACTCACTCACACCTTCGTACTCACTCACACTCAAAAGTAGACTCACACACCTACACACACACAGAAATACACACTCACAAATATACACACATACAATCACACAATTTACCCACTCTAACTCTGACTCACACAGTCATACTCACTCACTCAAAGATAGACTCACACCTATACACACACAAGAATATACACTCCCAGGCATATACACATGAAAACACAAACACACATGCACCGATGCCAACAGTCACACACACTTTACACACTTATAAACACAGAAGTCACACACTCACCTCACAAACATATGTACATGCCTTATCACATATGTACCCCCTTTCAGTCACTCACACATTTATACTCACTCACACTCAAAAATAATCTCAAACACCTACACACACAAATACGCACTCACAAGCCTATGCACATACAAACATAATCACACACATACACAGATGCCAACACACCTGCACACACCCATACACACACTCAAAAGCACACACACATTCACCCTCACACACATATGAACCTACACGTACACACAAATGCACGAGTACAAACACAAACACAACACACAGACACATAACGCAAAACACAGTATTGTACACATCACACACCAGCACACACAAAAACCCTTACACAAAAACATTCATATACATACACCCTTGGACACAAGCACTCACACACCAACATACACACTTACACAGTAAGTCACAAACACTCACACTCAAAAATAGGCTCACACACCTACACACACACAGAAATACACACTCAACACTATACGCACATACAATCACACATATGTACCTACTCTCGCTCTCACTCACATATTCATACGTACTCAAAAATGGACTCGCACCTATACACACACAAAATTACACACTCACAAGCATATACACATGAAAACACAAACACACATACACAGATGCCAACACACAGTCACACACACCCTTACACACTTATAACCACACAAGTCACACACTCACCCTCACACACACTTACACACATGAACATACACATGCAGACATTCACACTCTCTCACACACACACTCACCCACAAACTCACCCACAATATTGAATCGATACTCAAACCCGAGGCAACACACTGACACACATCACAAACGCACACCCGTTCCCATCTCACACACACACACGTACACACCCATACACACACACACTGACTCATTCACAAACACTCACAGCCATACACACTCAGATATGTACACATACACACACCCAAACGTCCACAATCACAAACATAGATGCACACGCTCATTCAGGCACATATTTACAAATTCACACTCAAATGTAATCAGACACGTACAAACACAGAAACACACACAGATATAAACAAACACTAACACACATGCGAACACACACAGGAGACAACACACACACCCCTACCCTCACATTCACACACTCACAGAAAAACACAATCACACTTAAAAAACACACGTGCATACGCAGACATGTGAATACACCCAAGCCAACACAGTAACATACAAATGCACTCATTCACTGACTCTCATACTCACCCACATATCTCCCACTGCATGCACTCACACACATACACACACACGCACACACTCACACCAATGCACACAATAACCAACCTCACACAATCATTCACACTCCCGCACCCAAGTACCAATGCACACTCAATCCCAAACTCACTGACACACTCACTTGCAAACGCCTGCACATTCTCACACACCTCCCCACACCAAAACACAATGTCACACACTAACTCATTCACACTAACTCTCGCACCCATGAACAAAGAAATTCATGTTCAAATACACATGTACACACAGATGCAGTCACACATTCACTCACATACACCCACCAACACCCCAAAACTCACACTCACCCACACAAGACTCCCTTGCAATCACATGCACACCTACAGAGAAAAAATTCCAGACGCTCGCACACTCACATTTACACTCCCGCACAGTCACTTACACACACATTCAAAACTCACACGCTCATACACCTACACGTTTACACATTTACTCTGTCTCGCACTCACACACAAACACCCTCCAAAGCATTTGAATCCATACTCAGACACACATGCCAACCCACTAAGACACATCACACAAATACACACACTCACCGCTCACATACACTTTCAAACACACACAAACACACAAGCCAACTCACAAAAACAAAATTCTCACATTGACTCTGTCACTCACACTCACACACTCAACACCACATGCAATCACACACACACAGAAACACAAACACACACGGGAATACGCTCTCTCGCATTCACTGAAACACACATTTATGCACCCTCTTACACACCCACACACACAGAAATACGGACTCACAAACATAGGCCCGTACAATCACACCTATGTACCCCGTCATTCACTCACACATCCATACTCACTCACACTCAAAAACAGACTCACACACCCACACCCACACACAGAAATACATACTCACAAATATACGCACATACAGTCACACCTATGTCCCCACTCTTACTCCGACTCACACACTCATACCCCCTTACTCAAAAATAGACTCACACCTCTACACACACAAAAATACACACTCACAAACAGGTACATACAATATCACATATGTACCCCCTTTCCGTCACTCAAACATTTATACTCACTCACACTCAAAAAGAGATTCAAACACCTACCCACACACAAATACCCACTCACAAGCATATACACCTACAAACACAAATGCCCACATGCACAGATGACAACACACACTCATGCACACCCATACAAACCCATGAACACCAACACTCACACACCCACCCTCACACCAAACGCATTCACATGCTTTCACACTCACACACACAAACACACACACACCCTTGAATTCATACTCTGACCCATAAGCCAACCCACTAAGACCCATCAGTCACACACACCCACACATAACTCACACACATTGAAATACGTACTGAAACACAGAAGCCAACTCCCACGAATAAAACTCTCACGCAGACTGTCACTGACACACACTCACCGACACATGCTATCAAACGTACACACACAAACACAGACACACTCTCTCACATTCCCTCAAACTCAGATACAAACACCCACACTTACACACTCACACACGCAGAAATATGCACTCACAAGTATACACACATACAATCACACATAGGTACCCACTCTCACTCTCACTCACACAGTCATACGCACTTACTTAAAAATTGACTCACACCTATACACACACAAAAAGGCACACTCACAAGCATATACACGTCAAAACACAAGCACACATGCCAACACACAGTCACACATTACACACGTACAGAAATACACACTCACATATATACGCACATACAATCACACATTATGCACACCTGTCACTCACTCACACCTTCGTACTCACTCGCACTCAAAAGTAGACTCACACACCTACACACACACAGAAATACACACTCACAAATATACACACATACAATCACTCAATTTACCCACTCTAACTCTGACTCACACAGTCATACTCACTCAAAGATAGACTCACACCTATACACACACACAAGAATATACACTCCCAGGCATATACACATGAAAACACAAACACACATGCACCGATGCCCACAGTCACACACACCTTTACACACTTATAAACACAGAAGTCACACACTCACCTCACAAACATATGTACATGCCATATCACATATGTACCCCCTTTCAGTCACTCACACATTTATACTCACTCACACTCAAAAATAATCTCAAACACCTACACACACAAATACGCACTCACAAGCCTATGCACAACATACAAACGTAAACACACACATACACAGATGCCAACACAGCTGCACACACCCATACACACACTCAAAAGCACACACACATTCACCCTCACACACATATGAACCTACACGTACACACAAATGCACGAGTACAAACACAAACACAACACACAGACACATAACGCAAAACACAATATTGTACACATCACACACCAGCCCACACAAAAACCCTTACACAAAAACATTCATATACATACACCCTTGGACACAAGCACTCACACACCAACATACACACTTACACAGTAAGTCACAAACACTCACACTCAAAAATAGGCTCACACACCTACACACACACAGAAATACACACTCAACACTATACGCACATACAATCACACATATGTACCTACTCTCGCTCTCACTCACATATTCATACGTACTCAAAAATGGACTCGCACCTATACACACACAAAATTACACACTCACAAGCATATACACATGAAAACACAAACACACATACACAGATGCCAACACACAGTCACACACACCCTTACACACTTATAACCACACAAGTCACACACTCACCCTCACACACACTTACACACATGAACATACACATGCAGACATTCACACTCTCTCACACACACACTCACCCACAAACTCACCCACAATATTGAATCGATACTCAAACCCGAGGCAACACACTGACACACATCACAAACGCACACCCGTTCCCATCTCACACACACACACGTACACACCCATACACACACACACTGACTCATTCACAAACACTCACAGCCATACACACTCAGATATGTACACGTACACACACCCAAACGTCCACAATCACAAACATAGATGCACACGCTCATTCAGGCACATATTTACAAATTCACACTCAAATGTAATCAGACACGTACAAACACAGAAACACACACAGATATAAACAAACACTAACACACATGCGAACACACACAGGAGACAACACACACACCCCTACCCTCACATTCACACACTCACAGAAAAACACAATCACACTTAAAAAACACACGTGCATACGCAGACATGTGAATACACCCAAGCCAACACAGTAACATACAAATGCACTCATTCACTGACTCTCATACTCACCCACATATCTCCCACTGCATGCACTCACACACATACACACACACGCACACACTCACACCAATGCACACAATAACCAACCTCACACAATCATTCACACTCCCGCACCCAAGCACCAATGCACACTCAATCCCAAACTCACTGACACACTCACTTGCAAACGCCTGCACATTCTCACACACCTCCCCACACCAAAACACAATGTCACACACTAACTCATTCACACTAACTCTCGCACCCATGAACAAAGAAATTCATGTTCAAATACACATGTACACACAGATGCAGTCACACATTCACTCACATCCACCCACCAACACCCCAAACCTCACACTCACCCACACATGACTCCCTTGCAATCACATGCACACCTACAGAGAAAAAATTCCAGACGCTCGCACACTCACATTTACACTCCCGCACAGTCACTTACACACACATTCAAAACTCACACGCTCATACACCTACACGTTTACACATTTACTCTGTCTCGCACTCACACACAAACACCCTCCAAAGCATTTGAATCCATACTCAGACACACATGCCAACCCACTAAGACACATCACACAAATACACACACTCACCCCTCACATACACATTCAAACACACACAGACACACAAGCCAACTCACAAAAACAAAATTCTCACATTGACTCTGTCACTCACACTCACACACTCAACACCACATGCAATCACACACACACAGAAACACAAACACACACGGGGATACGCTCTCTCGCATTCACTGAAACACACATTTATACACCCTCTTACACACCCACACACACAGAAATACGGACTCACAAACATGTGCCCATACAATCACACATATGCACCCCGTCATTCACTCACACATTCATACTCACTCACACTCAAAAACAGACTCACACACCCACACACACACACAGAAATACATACTCACAAATATACGCACATACAGTCACACCTATGTCCCCACTCTTACTCCGACTCACACACTCATACCCCCTTACTCAAAAATAGACTCACACCTCTACACACACAAAAATACACACTCACAAACAGGTACATACAATATCACATATGTACCCCCTTTCCGTCACTCAAACATTTATACTCACTCACACTCAAAAAGAGATTCAAACACCTACCCACACACAAATACCCACTCACAAGCATATACACCTACAAACACAAATGCCCACATGCACAGATGACAACACACACTCATGCACACCCATACAAACCCATGAACACCAACACTCACACACCCACCCTCACACCAAACGCATTCACATGCTTTCACACTCACACACACACACCCTTGAATTCATACTCTGACCCATAAGCCAACCCACTAAGACCCATCAGTCACACACACCCACACATAACTCACACACATTGAAATACGTACTGAAACACAGAAGCCAACTCCCACGAATAAAACTCTCACGCAGACTGTCACTGACACACACTCACCGACACATGCTATCAAACGTACACACACAAACACAGACACACTCTCTCACATTCCCTCAAACTCAGATACAAACACCCACACTTACACACTCACACACGCAGAAATATGCACTCACAAGTATACACACATACAATCACACATAGGTACCCACTCTCACTCTCACTCACACAGTCATACGCACTTACTTAAAAATTGACTCACACCTATACACACACAAAAAGGCACACTCACAAGCATATACACGTAAAAACACAAGCACACATGCCAACACACAGTCACACATTACACACGTACAGAAATACACACTCACATATATACGCACATACAATCACACATTATGCACACCTGTCACTCACTCACACCTTCGTACTCACTCACACTCAAAAGTAGACTCACACACCTACACACACACAGAAATACACACTCACAAATATACACACATACAATCACACAATTTACCCACTCTAACTCTGACTCACACAGTCATACTCACTCACTCAAAGATAGACTCACACCTATACACACACAAGAATATACACTCCCAGGCATATACACATGAAAACACAAACACACATGCACCGATGCCAACAGTCACACACACTTTACACACTTATAAACACAGAAGTCACACACTCACCTCACAAACATATGTACATGCCATATCACATATGTACCCCCTTTCAGTCACTCACACATTTATACTCACTCACACTCAAAAATAATCTCAAACACCTACACACACAAATACGCACTCACAAGCCTATGCACATACAAACATAATCACACACATACACAGATGCCAACACACCTGCACACACCCATACACACACTCAAAAGCACACACACATTCACCCTCACACACATATGAACCTACACGTACACACAAATGCACGAGTACAAACACAAACACAACACACAGACACATAACGCAAGACACAGTATTGTACACATCACACACCAGCACACACAAAAACCCTTACACAAAAACATTCATATACATACACCCTTGGACACAAGCACTCACACACCAACATACACACTTACACAGTAAGTCACAAACACACACTCAAAAATAGGCTCACACACCTACACACACACAGAAATACACACTCAACACTATACGCACATACAATCACACATATGTACCTACTCTCGCTCTCACTCACATATTCATACGTACTCAAAAATGGACTCGCACCTATACACACACAAAATTACACACTCACAAGCATATACACATGAAAACACAAACACACATACACAGATGCCAACACACAGTCACACACACCCTTACACACTTATAACCACACAAGTCACACACTCACCCTCACACACACTTACACACATGAACATACACATGCAGACATTCACACTCTCTCACACACACACTCACCCACAAACTCACCCACAATATTGAATCGATACTCAAACCCGAGGCAACACACTGACACACATCACAAACGCACACCCATTCCCATCTCACACACACACACGTACACACCCATACACACACACACTGACTCATTCACAAACACTCACAGCCATACACACTCAGATATGTACACGTACACACACCCAAACGTCCACAATCACAAACATAGATGCACACGCTCATTCAGGCACATATTTACAAATTCACACTCAAATGTAATCAGACACGTACAAACACAGAAACACACACAGATATAAACAAACACTAACACACATGCGAACACACACAGGAGACAACACACACACCCCTACCCTCACATTCACACACTCACAGAAAAACACAATCACACTTAAAAAACACACGTGCATACGCAGACATGTGAATACACCCAAGCCAACACAGTAACATACAAATGCACTCATTCACTGACTCTCATACTCACCCACATATCTCCCACTGCATGCACTCACACACATACACACACACACGCACACACTCACACCAACGCACACAAGAACCAACCTCACACAATCATTCAAACTCCCGCACCCAAGCACCAACGCCCACTCAATCCCAAACTCACTGACACACTCACTTGCAAACGCCTGCACATTCTCACACACCTCCCCACACCAAAACACAATGTCACACACTAACTCATTCACACTAACTCTCGCACCCATGAACAAAGAAATTCATGTTCAAATACACATGTACACACAGATGCAGTCACACATTCACTCACATACACCCACCAACACCCCAAAACTCACACTCACACTCACCCACACATGACTCCCTTGCAATCACATGCACACCTACAGAGAAAAAAATTACAGACGCTCGCACACTCACATTTACACTCCCGCACAGTCACTTACACACACATTCAAAACTCACACGCTCATACACCTACACGTTTACACATTTACTCTGTCTCGCACTCACACACAAACACCCTCCAAAGCATTTGAATCCATACTCAGACACACATGCCAACCCACTAAGACACATCACACAAATACACACACTCACCCCTCACATACACATTCAAACACACACAGACACACAAGCCAACTCACAAAAACAAAATTCTCACATTGACTCTGTCACTCACACTCACACACTCAACACCACATGCAATCACACACACACAGAAACACAAACACACACGGGAATACGCTCTCTCGCATTCACTGAAACACACATTTATACACCCTCTTACACACCCACACACACAGAAATACAGACTCACAAACATGTGCCCATACAATCACACATATGCACCCCGTCATTCACTCACACATTCATACTCACTCACACTCAAAAACAGACTCACACACCCACACCCACACACAGAAATACATACTCACAAATATACGCACATACAGTCACACCTATGTCCCCACTCTTACTCCGACTCACACACTCATACCCCCTTACTCAAAAATAGACTCACACCTCTACACACACAAAAATACACACTCACAAACAGGTACATACAATATCACATATGTACCCCCTTTCCGTCACTCAAACATTTATACTCACTCACACTCAAAAAGAGATTCAAACACCTACCCACACACAAATACCCACTCACAAGCATATACACCTACAAACACAAATGCCCACATGCACAGATGACAACACACACTCATGCACACCCATACAAACCCATGAACACCAACACTCACACACCCACCCTCACACCAAACGCATTCACATGCTTTCACACTCACACACACAAACACACACACACCCTTGAATTCATACTCTGACCCATAAGCCAACCCACTAAGACCCATCAGTCACACACACCCACACATAACTCACACACATTGAAATACGTACTGAAACACAGAAGCCAACTCCCACGAATAAAACTCTCACGCAGACTGTCACTGACACACACTCACCGACACATGCTATCAAACGTACACACACAAACACAGACACACTCTCTCACATTCCCTCAAACTCAGATACAAACACCCACACTTACACACTCACACACGCAGAAATATGCACTCACAAGTATACACACATACAATCACACATAGGTACCCACTCTCACTCTCACTCACACAGTCATACGCACTTACTTAAAAATTGACTCACACCTATACACACACAAAAAGGCACACTCACAAGCATATACACGTCAAAACACAAGCACACATGCCAACACACAGTCACACATTACACACGTACAGAAATACACACTCACATATATACGCACATACAATCACACATTATGCACACCTGTCACTCACTCACACCTTCGTACTCACTCGCACTCAAAAGTAGACTCACACACCTACACACACACAGAAATACACACTCACAAATATACACACATACAATCACACAATTTACCCACTCTAACTCTGACTCACACAGTCATACTCACTCACTCAAAGATAGACTCACACCTATACACACACAAGAATATACACTCCCAGGCATATACACATGAAAACACAAACACACATGCACCGATGCCAACAGTCACACACACTTTACACACTTATAAACACAGAAGTCACACACTCACCTCACAAACATATGTACATGCCATATCACATATGTACCCCCTTTCAGTCACTCACACATTTATACTCACTCACACTCAAAAATAATCTCAAACACCTACACACACAAATACGCACTCACAAGCCTATGCACATACAAACATAATCACACACATACACAGATTCCAACACACCTGCACACACCCATACACACACTCAAAAGCACACACACATTCACCCTCACACACATATGAACCTACACGTACACACAAATGCACGAGTACAAACACAAACACAACACACAGACACATAACGCAAAACACAGTATTGTACACATCACACACCAGCACACACAAAAACCCTTACACAAAAACAGTCATATACATACACCCTTGGACACAAGCACTCACACACCAACATACACACTTACACAGTAAGTCACAAACACACACTCAAAAATAGGCTCACACACCTACACACACACAGAAATACACACTCAACACTATACGCACATACAATCACACATATGTACCTACTCTCGCTCTCACTCACATATTCATACGTACTCAAAAATGGACTCGCACCTATACACACACAAAATTACACACTCACAAGCATATACACATGAAAACACAAACACACATACACAGATGCCAACACACAGTCACACACACCCTTACACACTTATAACCACACAAGTCACACACTCACCCTCACACACACTTACACACATATGAACATACACATGCAGACATTCACACTCTCTCACACACACACTCACCCACAAACTCACCCACAATATTGAATCGATACTCAAACCCGAGGCAACACACTGACACACATCACAAACGCACACCCGTTCCCATCTCACACACACACACGTACACACCCATACACACACACACTGACTCATTCACAAACACTCACTGCCATACACACTCAGATATGTACACGTACACACACCCAAACGTCCACAATCACAAACATAGATGCACACGCTCATTCATGCACATATTTACAAATTCACACTCAAATGTAATCAGACACGTACAAACACAGAAACACACACAGATATAAACAAACACTAACACACATGCGAACACACACAGGAGACAACACACACACCCCTACCCTCACATTCACACACTCACAGAAAAACACAATCACACTTAAAAAACACACGTGCATACGCAGACATGTGAATACACCCAAGCCAACACAGTAACATACAAATGCACTCATTCACTGACTCTCATACTCACCCACATATCTCCCACTGCATGCACTCACACACATACACACACACGCACACACTCACACCAATGCACACAATAACCAACCTCACACAATCATTCACACTCCCGCACCCAAGTACCAATGCACACTCAATCCCAAACTCACTGACACACTCACTTGCAAACGCCTGCACATTCTCACACACCTCCCCACACCAAAACACAATGTCACACACTAACTCATTCACACTAACTCTCGCACCCATGAACAAAGAAATTCATGTTCAAATACACATGTACACACAGATGCAGTCACACATTCACTCACATACACCCACCAACACCCCAAAACTCACACTCACCCACACAAGACTCCCTTGCAATCACATGCACACCTACAGAGAAAAAATTCCAGACGCTCGCACACTCACATTTACACTCCCGCACAGTCACTTACACACACATTCAAAACTCACACGCTCATACACCTACACGTTTACACATTTACTCTGTCTCGCACTCACACACAAACACCCTCCAAAGCATTTGAATCCATACTCAGACACACATGCCAACCCACTAAGACACATCACACAAATACACACACTCACCGCTCACATACACTTTCAAACACACACAAACACACAAGCCAACTCACAAAAACAAAATTCTCACATTGACTCTGTCACTCACACTCACACACTCAACACCACATGCAATCACACACACACAGAAACACAAACACACACGGGAATACGCTCTCTCGCATTCACTGAAACACACATTTATGCACCCTCTTACACACCCACACACACAGAAATACGGACTCACAAACATAGGCCCGTACAATCACACCTATGTACCCCGTCATTCACTCACACATTCATACTCACTCACACTCAAAAACAGACTCACACACCCACACCCACACACAGAAATACATACTCACAAATATACGCACATACAGTCACACCTATGTCCCCACTCTTACTCCGACTCACACACTCATACCCCCTTACTCAAAAATAGACTCACACCTCTACACACACAAAAATACACACTCACAAACAGGTACATACAATATCACATATGTACCCCCTTTCCGTCACTCAAACATTTATACTCACTCACACTCAAAAAGAGATTCAAACACCTACCCACACACAAATACCCACTCACAAGCATATACACCTACAAACACAAATGCCCACATGCACAGATGACAACACACACTCATGCACACCCATACAAACCCATGAACACCAACACTCACACACCCACCCTCACACCAAACGCATTCACATGCTTTCACACTCACACACACAAACACACACACACCCTTGAATTCATACTCTGACCCATAAGCCAACCCACTAAGACCCATCAGTCACACACACCCACACATAACTCACACACATTGAAATACGTACTGAAACACAGAAGCCAACTCCCACGAATAAAACTCTCACGCAGACTGTCACTGACACACACTCACCGACACATGCTATCAAACGTACACACACAAACACAGACACACTCTCTCACATTCCCTCAAACTCAGATACAAACACCCACACTTACACACTCACACACGCAGAAATATGCACTCACAAGTATACACACATACAATCACACATAGGTACCCACTCTCACTCTCACTCACACAGTCATACGCACTTACTTAAAAATTGACTCACACCTATACACACACAAAAAGGCACACTCACAAGCATATACACGTCAAAACACAAGCACACATGCCAACACACAGTCACACATTACACACGTACAGAAATACACACTCACATATATACGCACATACAATCACACATTATGCACACCTGTCACTCACTCACACCTTCGTACTCACTCGCACTCAAAAGTAGACTCACACACCTACACACACACAGAAATACACACTCACAAATATACACACATACAATCACTCAATTTACCCACTCTAACTCTGACTCACACAGTCATACTCACTCAAAGATAGACTCACACCTATACACACACACAAGAATATACACTCCCAGGCATATACACATGAAAACACAAACACACATGCACCGATGCCCACAGTCACACACACCTTTACACACTTATAAACACAGAAGTCACACACTCACCTCACAAACATATGTACATGCCATATCACATATGTACCCCCTTTCAGTCACTCACACATTTATACTCACTCACACTCAAAAATAATCTCAAACACCTACACACACAAATACGCACTCACAAGCCTATGCACAACATACAAACGTAAACACACACATACACAGATGCCAACACAGCTGCACACACCCATACACACACTCAAAAGCACACACACATTCACCCTCACACACATATGAACCTACACGTACACACAAATGCACGAGTACAAACACAAACACAACACACAGACACATAACGCAAAACACAATATTGTACACATCACACACCAGCCCACACAAAAACCCTTACACAAAAACATTCATATACATACACCCTTGGACACAAGCACTCACACACCAACATACACACTTACACAGTAAGTCACAAACACTCACACTCAAAAATAGGCTCACACACCTACACACACACAGAAATACACACTCAACACTATACGCACATACAATCACACATATGTACCTACTCTCGCTCTCACTCACATATTCATACGTACTCAAAAATGGACTCGCACCTATACACACACAAAATTACACACTCACAAGCATATACACATGAAAACACAAACACACATACACAGATGCCAACACACAGTCACACACACCCTTACACACTTATAACCACACAAGTCACACACTCACCCTCACACACACTTACACACATGAACATACACATGCAGACATTCACACTCTCTCACACACACACTCACCCACAAACTCACCCACAATATTGAATCGATACTCAAACCCGAGGCAACACACTGACACACATCACAAACGCACACCCGTTCCCATCTCACACACACACACGTACACACCCATACACACACACACTGACTCATTCACAAACACTCACAGCCATACACACTCAGATATGTACACGTACACACACCCAAACGTCCACAATCACAAACATAGATGCACACGCTCATTCAGGCACATATTTACAAATTCACACTCAAATGTAATCAGACACGTACAAACACAGAAACACACACAGATATAAACAAACACTAACACACATGCGAACACACACAGGAGACAACACACACACCCCTACCCTCACATTCACACACTCACAGAAAAACACAATCACACTTAAAAAACACACGTGCATACGCAGACATGTGAATACACCCAAGCCAACACAGTAACATACAAATGCACTCATTCACTGACTCTCATACTCACCCACATATCTCCCACTGCATGCACTCACACACATACACACACACACGCACACACTCACACCAACGCACACAAGAACCAACCTCACACAATCATTCACACTCCCGCACCCAAGCACCAACGCCCACTCAATCCCAAACTCACTGACACACTCACTTGCAAACGCCTGCACATTCTCACACACCTCCCCACACCAAAACACAATGTCACACACTAACTCATTCACACTAACTCTCGCACCCATGAACAAAGAAATTCATGTTCAAATACACATGTACACACAGATGCAGTCACACATTCACTCACATACACCCACCAACACCCCAAAACTCACACTCACACTCACCCACACATGACTCCCTTGCAATCACATGCACACCTACAGAGAAAAAAATTACAGACGCTCGCACACTCACATTTACACTCCCGCACAGTCACTTACACACACATTCAAAACTCACACGCTCATACACCTACACGTTTGCACATTTACTCTGTCTCGCACTCACACACAAACACCCTCCAAAGCATTTGAATCCATACTCAGACACACATGCCAACCCACTAAGACACATCACACAAATACACACACTCACCCCTCACATACACATTCAAACACACACAGACACACAAGCCAACTCACAAAAACAAAATTCTCACATTGACTCTGTCACTCACACTCACACACTCAACACCACATGCAATCACACACACACAGAAACACAAACACACACGGGAATACGCTCTCTCGCATTCACTGAAACACACATTTATACACCCTCTTACACACCCACACACACAGAAATACAGACTCACAAACATGTGCCCATACAATCACACATATGCACCCCGTCATTCACTCACACATTCATACTCACTCACACTCAAAAACAGACTCACACACCCACACCCACACACAGAAATACATACTCACAAATATACGCACATACAGTCACACCTATGTCCCCACTCTTACTCCGACTCACACACTCATACCCCCTTACTCAAAAATAGACTCACACCTCTACACACACAAAAATACACACTCACAAACAGGTACATACAATATCACATATGTACCCCCTTTCCGTCACTCAAACATTTATACTCACTCACACTCAAAAAGAGATTCAAACACCTACCCACACACAAATACCCACTCACAAGCATATACACCTACAAACACAAATGCCCACATGCACAGATGACAACACACACTCATGCACACCCATACAAACCCATGAACACCAACACTCACACACCCACCCTCACACCAAACGCATTCACATGCTTTCACACTCACACACACAAACACACACACACCCTTGAATTCATACTCTGACCCATAAGCCAACCCACTAAGACCCATCAGTCACACACACCCACACATAACTCACACACATTGAAATACGTACTGAAACACAGAAGCCAACTCCCACGAATAAAACTCTCACGCAGACTGTCACTGACACACACTCACCGACACATGCTATCAAACGTACACACACAAACACAGACACACTCTCTCACATTCCCTCAAACTCAGATACAAACACCCACACTTACACACTCACACACGCAGAAATATGCACTCACAAGTATACACACATACAATCACACATAGGTACCCACTCTCACTCTCACTCACACAGTCATACGCACTTACTTAAAAATTGACTCACACCTATACACACACAAAAAGGCACACTCACAAGCATATACACGTAAAAACACAAGCACACATGCCAACACACAGTCACACATTACACACGTACGGAAATACACACTCACATATATACGCACATACAATCACACATTATGCACACCTGTCACTCACTCACACCTTCGTACTCACTCGCACTCAAAAGTAGACTCACACACCTACACACACACAGAAATACACACTCACAAATATACACACATACAATCACACAATTTACCCACTCTAACTCTGACTCACACAGTCATACTCACTCACTCAAAGATAGACTCACACCTATACACACACAAGAATATACACTCCCAGGCATATACACATGAAAACACAAACACACATGCACCGATGCCAACAGTCACACACACTTTACACACTTATAAACACAGAAGTCACACACTCACCTCACAAACATATGTACATGCCATATCACATATGTACCCCCTTTCAGTCACTCACACATTTATACTCACTCACACTCAAAAATAATCTCAAACACCTACACACACAAATACGCACTCACAAGCCTATGCACATACAAACATAATCACACACATACACAGATGCCAACACACCTGCACACACCCATACACACACTCAAAAGCACACACACATTCACCCTCACACACATATGAACCTACACGTACACACAAATGCACGAGTACAAACACAAACACAACACACAGACACATAACGCAAAACACAGTATTGTACACATCACACACCAGCACACACAAAAACCCTTACACAAAAACATTCATATACATACACCCTTGGACACAAGCACTCACACACCAACATACACACTTACACAGTAAGTCACAAACACACACTCAAAAATAGGCTCACACACCTACACACACACAGAAATACACACTCAACACTATACGCACATACAATCACACATATGTACCTACTCTCGCTCTCACTCACATATTCATACGTACTCAAAAATGGACTCGCACCTATACACACACAAAATTACACACTCACAAGCATATACACATGAAAACACAAACACACATACACAGATGCCAACACACAGTCACACACACCCTTACACACTTATAACCACACAAGTCACACACTCACCCTCACACACACTTACACACATATGAACATACACATGCAGACATTCACACTCTCTCACACACACACTCACCCACAAAATCACCCACAATATTGAATCGATACTCAAACCCGAGGCAACACACTGACACACATCACAAACGCACACCCGTTCCCATCTCACACACACACACGTACACACCCATACACACACACACTGACTCATTCACAAACACTCACAGCCATACACACTCAGATATGTACACGTACACACACCCAAACGTCCACAATCACAAACATAGATGCACACGCTCATTCATGCACATATTTACAAATTCACACTCAAATGTAATCAGACACGTACAAACACAGAAACACACACAGATATAAACAAACACTAACACACATGTGAACACACACAGGAGACAACACACACACCCCTACCCTCACATTCACACACTCACAGAAAAACACAATCACACTTAAAAAACACACGTGCATACGCAGACATGTGAATACACCCAAGCCAACACAGTAACATACAAATGCACTCATTCACTGACTCTCATACTCACCCACATATCTCCCACTGCATGCACTCACACACATACACACACACACGCACACACTCACACCAACGCACACAAGAACCAACCTCACACAATCATTCACACTCCCGCACCCAAGCACCAACGCCCACTCAATCCCAAACTCACTGACACACTCACTTGCAAACGCCTGCACATTCTCACACACCTCCCCACACCAAAACACAATGTCACACACTAACTCATTCACACTAACTCTCGCACCCATGAACAAAGAAATTCATGTTCAAATACACATGTACACACAGATGCAGTCACACATTCACTCACATACACCCACCAACACCCCAAAACTCACACTCACACTCACCCACACATGACTCCCTTGCAATCACATGCACACCTACAGAGAAAAAAATTACAGACGCTCGCACACTCACATTTACACTCCCGCACAGTCACTTACACACACATTCAAAACTCACACGCTCATACACCTACACGTTTACACATTTACTCTGTCTCGCACTCACACACAAACACCCTCCAAAGCATTTGAATCCATACTCAGACACACATGCCAACCCACTAAGACACATCACACAAATACACACACTCACCCCTCACATACACATTCAAACACACACAGACACACAAGCCAACTCACAAAAACAAAATTCTCACATTGACTCTGTCACTCACACTCACACACTCAACACCACATGCAATCACACACACACAGAAACACAAACACACACGGGAATACGCTCTCTCGCATTCACTGAAACACACATTTATACACCCTCTTACACACCCACACACACAGAAATACAGACTCACAAACATGTGCCCATACAATCACACATATGCACCCCGTCATTCACTCACACATTCATACTCACTCACACTCAAAAACAGACTCACACACCCACACCCACACACAGAAATACATACTCACAAATATACGCACATACAGTCACACCTATGTCCCCACTCTTACTCCGACTCACACACTCATACCCCCTTACTCAAAAATAGACTCACACCTCTACACACACAAAAATACACACTCACAAACAGGTACATACAATATCACATATGTACCCCCTTTCCGTCACTCAAACATTTATACTCACTCACACTCAAAAAGAGATTCAAACACCTACCCACACACAAATACCCACTCACAAGCATATACACCTACAAACACAAATGCCCACATGCACAGATGACAACACACACTCATGCACACCCATACAAACCCATGAACACCAACACTCACACACCCACCCTCACACCAAACGCATTCACATGCTTTCACACTCACACACACAAACACACACACACCCTTGAATTCATACTCTGACCCATAAGCCAACCCACTAAGACCCATCAGTCACACACACCCACACATAACTCACACACATTGAAATACGTACTGAAACACAGAAGCCAACTCCCACGAATAAAACTCTCACGCAGACTGTCACTGACACACACTCACCGACACATGCTATCAAACGTACACACACAAACACAGACACACTCTCTCACATTCCCTCAAACTCAGATACAAACACCCACACTTACACACTCACACACGCAGAAATATGCACTCACAAGTATACACACATACAATCACACATAGGTACCCACTCTCACTCTCACTCACACAGTCATACGCACTTACTTAAAAATTGACTCACACCTATACACACACAAAAAGGCACACTCACAAGCATATACACGTAAAAACACAAGCACACATGCCAACACACAGTCACACATTACACACGTACGGAAATACACACTCACATATATACGCACATACAATCACACATTATGCACACCTGTCACTCACTCACACCTTCGTACTCACTCGCACTCAAAAGTAGACTCACACACCTACACACACACAGAAATACACACTCACAAATATACACACATACAATCACACAATTTACCCACTCTAACTCTGACTCACACAGTCATACTCACTCACTCAAAGATAGACTCACACCTATACACACACAAGAATATACACTCCCAGGCATATACACATGAAAACACAAACACACATGCACCGATGCCAACAGTCACACACACTTTACACACTTATAAACACAGAAGTCACACACTCACCTCACAAACATATGTACATGCCATATCACATATGTACCCCCTTTCAGTCACTCACACATTTATACTCACTCACACTCAAAAATAATCTCAAACACCTACACACACAAATACGCACTCACAAGCCTATGCACATACAAACATAATCACACACATACACAGATTCCAACACACCTGCACACACCCATACACACACTCAAAAGCACACACACATTCACCCTCACACACATATGAACCTACACGTACACACAAATGCACGAGTACAAACACAAACACAACACACAGACACATAACGCAAAACACAGTATTGTACACATCACACACCAGCACACACAAAAACCCTTACACAAAAACAGTCATATACATACACCCTTGGACACAAGCACTCACACACCAACATACACACTTACACAGTAAGTCACAAACACACACTCAAAAATAGGCTCACACACCTACACACACACAGAAATACACACTCAACACTATACGCACATACAATCACACATATGTACCTACTCTCGCTCTCACTCACATATTCATACGTACTCAAAAATGGACTCGCACCTATACACACACAAAATTACACACTCACAAGCATATACACATGAAAACACAAACACACATACACAGATGCCAACACACAGTCACACACACCCTTACACACTTATAACCACACAAGTCACACACTCACCCTCACACACACTTACACACATGAACATACACATGCAGACATTCACACTCTCTCACACACACACTCACCCACAAACTCACCCACAATATTGAATCGATACTCAAACCCGAGGCAACACACTGACACACATCACAAACGCACACCCGTTCCCATCTCACACACACACACGTACACACCCATACACACACACACTGACTCATTCACAAACACTCACAGCCATACACACTCAGATATGTACACATACACACACCCAAACGTCCACAATCACAAACATAGATGCACACGCTCATTCAGGCACATATTTACAAATTCACACTCAAATGTAATCAGACACGTACAAACACAGAAACACACACAGATATAAACAAACACTAACACACATGCGAACACACACAGGAGACAACACACACACCCCTACCCTCACATTCACACACTCACAGAAAAACACAATCACACTTAAAAAACACACGTGCATACGCAGACATGTGAATACACCCAAGCCAACACAGTAACATACAAATGCACTCATTCACTGACTCTCATACTCACCCACATATCTCCCACTGCATGCACTCACACACATACACACACACGCACACACTCACACCAATGCACACAATAACCAACCTCACACAATCATTCACACTCCCGCACCCAAGTACCAATGCACACTCAATCCCAAACTCACTGACACACTCACTTGCAAACGCCTGCACATTCTCACACACCTCCCCACACCAAAACACAATGTCACACACTAACTCATTCACACTAACTCTCGCACCCATGAACAAAGAAATTCATGTTCAAATACACATGTACACACAGATGCAGTCACACATTCACTCACATACACCCACCAACACCCCAAAACTCACACTCACCCACACAAGACTCCCTTGCAATCACATGCACACCTACAGAGAAAAAATTCCAGACGCTCGCACACTCACATTTACACTCCCGCACAGTCACTTACACACACATTCAAAACTCACACGCTCATACACCTACACGTTTACACATTTACTCTGTCTCGCACTCACACACAAACACCCTCCAAAGCATTTGAATCCATACTCAGACACACATGCCAACCCACTAAGACACATCACACAAATACACACACTCACCGCTCACATACACTTTCAAACACACACAAACACACAAGCCAACTCACAAAAACAAAATTCTCACATTGACTCTGTCACTCACACTCACACACTCAACACCACATGCAATCACACACACACAGAAACACAAACACACACGGGAATACGCTCTCTCGCATTCACTGAAACACACATTTATGCACCCTCTTACACACCCACACACACAGAAATACGGACTCACAAACATAGGCCCGTACAATCACACCTATGTACCCCGTCATTCACTCACACATTCATACTCACTCACACTCAAAAACAGACTCACACACCCACACCCACACACAGAAATACATACTCACAAATATACGCACATACAGTCACACCTATGTCCCCACTCTTACTCCGACTCACACACTCATACCCCCTTACTCAAAAATAGACTCACACCTCTACACACACAAAAATACACACTCACAAACAGGTACATACAATATCACATATGTACCCCCTTTCCGTCACTCAAACATTTATACTCACTCACACTCAAAAAGAGATTCAAACACCTACCCACACACAAATACCCACTCACAAGCATATACACCTACAAACACAAATGCCCACATGCACAGATGACAACACACACTCATGCACACCCATACAAACCCATGAACACCAACACTCACACACCCACCCTCACACCAAACGCATTCACATGCTTTCACACTCACACACACAAACACACACACACCCTTGAATTCATACTCTGACCCATAAGCCAACCCACTAAGACCCGTCACACACACCCACACATAACTCACACACATTGAAATACGTACTGAAACACAGAAGCCAACTCCCACGAATAAAACTCTCACGCAGACTGTCACTGACACACACTCACCGACACATGCTATCAAACGTACACACACAAACACAGACACACTCTCTCACATTCCCTCAAACTCAGATACAAACACCCACACTTACACACTCACACACGCAGAAATATGCACTCACAAGTATACACACATACAATCACACATAGGTACCCACTCTCACTCTCACTCACACAGTCATACGCACTTACTTAAAAATTGACTCACACCTATACACACACAAAAAGGCACACTCACAAGCATATACACGTAAAAACACAAGCACACATGCCAACACACAGTCACACATTACACACGTACAGAAATACACACTCACATATATACGCACATACAATCACACATTATGCACACCTGTCACTCACTCACACCTTCGTACTCACTCGCACTCAAAAGTAGACTCACACACCTACACACACACAGAAATACACACTCACAAATATACACACATACAATCACTCAATTTACCCACTCTAACTCTGACTCACACAGTCATACTCACTCAAAGATAGACTCACACCTATACACACACACAAGAATATACACTCCCAGGCATATACACATGAAAACACAAACACACATGCACCGATGCCCACAGTCACACACACCTTTACACACTTATAAACACAGAAGTCACACACTCACCTCACAAACATATGTACATGCCATATCACATATGTACCCCCTTTCAGTCACTCACACATTTATACTCACTCACACTCAAAAATAATCTCAAACACCTACACACACAAATACGCACTCACAAGCCTATGCACAACATACAAACGTAAACACACACATACACAGATGCCAACACAGCTGCACACACCCATACACACACTCAAAAGCACACACACATTCACCCTCACACACATATGAACCTACACGTACACACAAATGCACGAGTACAAACACAAACACAACACACAGACACATAACGCAAAACACAGTATTGTACACATCACACACCAGCCCACACAAAAACCCTTACACAAAAACATTCATATACATACACCCTTGGACACAAGCACTCACACACCAACATACACACTTACACAGTAAGTCACAAACACTCACACTCAAAAATAGGCTCACACACCTACACACACACAGAAATACACACTCAACACTATACGCACATACAATCACACATATGTACCTACTCTCGCTCTCACTCACATATTCATACGTACTCAAAAATGGACTCGCACCTATACACACACAAAATTACACACTCACAAGCATATACACATGAAAACACAAACACACATACACAGATGCCAACACACAGTCACACACACCCTTACACACTTATAACCACACAAGTCACACACTCACCCTCACACACACTTACACACATGAACATACACATGCAGACATTCACACTCTCTCACACACACACTCACCCACAAACTCACCCACAATATTGAATCGATACTCAAACCCGAGGCAACACACTGACACACATCACAAACGCACACCCGTTCCCATCTCACACACACACACGTACACACCCATACACACACACACTGACTCATTCACAAACACTCACAGCCATACACACTCAGATATGTACACGTACACACACCCAAACGTCCACAATCACAAACATAGATGCACACGCTCATTCAGGCACATATTTACAAATTCACACTCAAATGTAATCAGACACGTACAAACACAGAAACACACACAGATATAAACAAACACTAACACACATGCGAACACACACAGGAGACAACACACACACCCCTACCCTCACATTCACACACTCACAGAAAAACACAATCACACTTAAAAAACACACGTGCATACGCAGACATGTGAATACACCCAAGCCAACACAGTAACATACAAATGCACTCATTCACTGACTCTCATACTCACCCACATATCTCCCACTGCATGCACTCACACACATACACACACACGCACACACTCACACCAATGCACACAATAACCAACCTCACACAATCATTCACACTCCCGCACCCAAGCACCAATGCACACTCAATCCCAAACTCACTGACACACTCACTTGCAAACGCCTGCACATTCTCACACACCTCCCCACACCAAAACACAATGTCACACACTAACTCATTCACACTAACTCTCGCACCCATGAACAAAGAAATTCATGTTCAAATACACATGTACACACAGATGCAGTCACACATTCACTCACATCCACCCACCAACACCCCAAAACTCACACTCACCCACACATGACTCCCTTGCAATCACATGCACACCTACAGAGAAAAAATTCCAGACGCTCGCACACTCACATTTACACTCCCGCACAGTCACTTACACACACATTCAAAACTCACACGCTCATACACCTACACGTTTACACATTTACTCTGTCTCGCACTCACACACAAACACCCTCCAAAGCATTTGAATCCATACTCAGACACACATGCCAACCCACTAAGACACATCACACAAATACACACACTCACCCCTCACATACACATTCAAACACACACAGACACACAAGCCAACTCACAAAAACAAAATTCTCACATTGACTCTGTCACTCACACTCACACACTCAACACCACATGCAATCACACACACACAGAAACACAAACACACACGGGAATACGCTCTCTCGCATTCACTGAAACACACATTTATACACCCTCTTACACACCCACACACACAGAAATACAGACTCACAAACATGTGCCCATACAATCACACATATGCACCCCGTCATTCACTCACACATTCATACTCACTCACACTCAAAAACAGACTCACACACCCACACCCACACACAGAAATACATACTCACAAATATACGCACATACAGTCACACCTATGTCCCCACTCTTACTCCGACTCACACACTCATACCCCCTTACTCAAAAATAGACTCACACCTCTACACACACAAAAATACACACTCACAAACAGGTACATACAATATCACATATGTACCCCCTTTCCGTCACTCAAACATTTATACTCACTCACACTCAAAAAGAGATTCAAACACCTACCCACACACAAATACCCACTCACAAGCATATACACCTACAAACACAAATGCCCACATGCACAGATGACAACACACACTCATGCACACCCATACAAACCCATGAACACCAACACTCACACACCCACCCTCACACCAAACGCATTCACATGCTTTCACACTCACACACACACACCCTTGAATTCATACTCTGACCCATAAGCCAACCCACTAAGACCCATCAGTCACACACACCCACACATAACTCACACACATTGAAATACGTACTGAAACACAGAAGCCAACTCCCACGAATAAAACTCTCACGCAGACTGTCACTGACACACACTCACCGACACATGCTATCAAACGTACACACACAAACACAGACACACTCTCTCACATTCCCTCAAACTCAGATACAAACACCCACACTTACACACTCACACACGCAGAAATATGCACTCACAAGTATACACACATACAATCACACATAGGTACCCACTCTCACTCTCACTCACACAGTCATACGCACTTACTTAAAAATTGACTCACACCTATACACACACAAAAAGGCACACTCACAAGCATATACACGTAAAAACACAAGCACACATGCCAACACACAGTCACACATTACACACGTACAGAAATACACACTCACATATATACGCACATACAATCACACATTATGCACACCTGTCACTCACTCACACCTTCGTACTCACTCACACTCAAAAGTAGACTCACACACCTACACACACACAGAAATACACACTCACAAATATACACACATACAATCACACAATTTACCCACTCTAACTCTGACTCACACAGTCATACTCACTCACTCAAAGATAGACTCACACCTATACACACACAAGAATATACACTCCCAGGCATATACACATGAAAACACAAACACACATGCACCGATGCCAACAGTCACACACACTTTACACACTTATAAACACAGAAGTCACACACTCACCTCACAAACATATGTACATGCCATATCACATATGTACCCCCTTTCAGTCACTCACACATTTATACTCACTCACACTCAAAAATAATCTCAAACACCTACACACACAAATACGCACTCACAAGCCTATGCACATACAAACATAATCACACACATACACAGATGCCAACACACCTGCACACACCCATACACACACTCAAAAGCACACACACATTCACCCTCACACACATATGAACCTACACGTACACACAAATGCACGAGTACAAACACAAACACAACACACAGACACATAACGCAAGACACAGTATTGTACACATCACACACCAGCACACACAAAAACCCTTACACAAAAACATTCATATACATACACCCTTGGACACAAGCACTCACACACCAACATACACACTTACACAGTAAGTCACAAACACACACTCAAAAATAGGCTCACACACCTACACACACACAGAAATACACACTCAACACTATACGCACATACAATCACACATATGTACCTACTCTCGCTCTCACTCACATATTCATACGTACTCAAAAATGGACTCGCACCTATACACACACAAAATTACACACTCACAAGCATATACACATGAAAACACAAACACACATACACAGATGCCAACACACAGTCACACACACCCTTACACACTTATAACCACACAAGTCACACACTCACCCTCACACACACTTACACACATATGAACATACACATGCAGACATTCACACTCTCTCACACACACACTCAAGCACAAACTCACCCACAATATTGAATCGATACTCAAACCCGAGGCAACACACTGACACACATCACAAACGCACACCCGTTCCCATCTCACACACACACACGTACACACCCATACACACACACACTGACTCATTCACAAACACTCACTGCCATACACACTCAGATATGTACACGTACACACACCCAAACGTCCACAATCACAAACATAGATGCACACGCTCATTCATGCACATATTTACAAATTCACACTCAAATGTAATCAGACACGTACAAACACAGAAACACACACAGATATAAACAAACACTAACACACATGTGAACACACACAGGAGACAACACACACACCCCTACCCTCACATTCACACACTCACAGAAAAACACAATCACACTTAAAAAACACACGTGCATACGCAGACATGTGAATACACCCAAGCCAACACAGTAACATACAAATGCACTCATTCACTGACTCTCATACTCACCCACATATCTCCCACTGCATGCACTCACACACATACACACACACACGCACACACTCACACCAACGCACACAAGAACCAACCTCACACAATCATTCACACTCCCGCACCCAAGCACCAACGCCCACTCAATCCCAAACTCACTGACACACTCACTTGCAAACGCCTGCACATTCTCACACACCTCCCCACACCAAAACACAATGTCACACACTAACTCATTCACACTAACTCTCGCACCCATGAACAAAGAAATTCATGTTCAAATACACATGTACACACAGATGCAGTCACACATTCACTCACATACACCCACCAACACCCCAAAACTCACACTCACACTCACCCACACATGACTCCCTTGCAATCACATGCACACCTACAGAGAAAAAAATTACAGACGCTCGCACACTCACATTTACACTCCCGCACAGTCACTTACACACACATTCAAAACTCACACGCTCATACACCTACACGTTTACACATTTACTCTGTCTCGCACTCACACACAAACACCCTCCAAAGCATTTGAATCCATACTCAGACACACATGCCAACCCACTAAGACACATCACACAAATACACACACTCACCCCTCACATACACATTCAAACACACACAGACACACAAGCCAACTCACAAAAACAAAATTCTCACATTGACTCTGTCACTCACACTCACACACTCAACACCACATGCAATCACACACACACAGAAACACAAACACACACGGGAATACGCTCTCTCGCATTCACTGAAACACACATTTATACACCCTCTTACACACCCACACACACAGAAATACAGACTCACAAACATGTGCCCATACAATCACACATATGCACCCCGTCATTCACTCACACATTCATACTCACTCACACTCAAAAACAGACTCACACACCCACACCCACACACAGAAATACATACTCACAAATATACGCACATACAGTCACACCTATGTCCCCACTCTTACTCCGACTCTCACACTCATACCCCCTTACTCAAAAATAGACTCACACCTCTACACACACAAAAATACACACTCACAAACAGGTACATACAATATCACATATGTACCCCCTTTCCGTCACTCAAACATTTATACTCACTCACACTCAAAAAGAGATTCAAACACCTACCCACACACAAATACCCACTCACAAGCATATACACCTACAAACACAAATGCCCACATGCACAGATGACAACACACACTCATGCACACCCATACAAACCCATGAACACCAACACTCACACACCCACCCTCACACCAAACGCATTCACATGCTTTCACACTCACACACACAAACACACACACACCCTTGAATTCATACTCTGACCCATAAGCCAACCCACTAAGACCCATCAGTCACACACACCCACACATAACTCACACACATTGAAATACGTACTGAAACACAGAAGCCAACTCCCACGAATAAAACTCTCACGCAGACTGTCACTGACACACACTCACCGACACATGCTATCAAACGTACACACACAAACACAGACACACTCTCTCACATTCCCTCAAACTCAGATACAAACACCCACACTTACACACTCACACACGCAGAAATATGCACTCACAAGTATACACACATACAATCACACATAGGTACCCACTCTCACTCTCACTCACACAGTCATACGCACTTACTTAAAAATTGACTCACACCTATACACACACAAAAAGGCACACTCACAAGCATATACACGTCAAAACACAAGCACACATGCCAACACACAGTCACACATTACACACGTACAGAAATACACACTCACATATATACGCACATACAATCACACATTATGCACACCTGTCACTCACTCACACCTTCGTACTCACTCGCACTCAAAAGTAGACTCACACACCTACACACACACAGAAATACACACTCACAAATATACACACATACAATCACACAATTTACCCACTCTAACTCTGACTCACACAGTCATACTCACTCACTCAAAGATAGACTCACACCTATACACACACAAGAATATACACTCCCAGGCATATACACATGAAAACACAAACACACATGCACCGATGCCAACAGTCACACACACTTTACACACTTATAAACACAGAAGTCACACACTCACCTCACAAACATATGTACATGCCATATCACATATGTACCCCCTTTCAGTCACTCACACATTTATACTCACTCACACTCAAAAATAATCTCAAACACCTACACACACAAATACGCACTCACAAGCCTATGCACATACAAACATAATCACACACATACACAGATTCCAACACACCTGCACACACCCATACACACACTCAAAAGCACACACACATTCACCCTCACACACATATGAACCTACACGTACACACAAATGCACGAGTACAAACACAAACACAACACACAGACACATAACGCAAAACACAGTATTGTACACATCACACACCAGCACACACAAAAACCCTTACACAAAAACAGTCACATACATACACCCTTGGACACAAGCACTCACACACCAACATACACACTTACACAGTAAGTCACAAACACACACTCAAAAATAGGCTCACACACCTACACACACACAGAAATACACACTCAACACTATACGCACATACAATCACACATATGTACCTACTCTCGCTCTCACTCACATATTCATACGTACTCAAAAATGGACTCGCACCTATACACACACAAAATTACACACTCACAAGCATATACACATGAAAACACAAACACACATACACAGATGCCAACACACAGTCACACACACCCTTACACACTTATAACCACACAAGTCACACACTCACCCTCACACACACTTACACACATATGAACATACACATGCAGACATTCACACTCTCTCACACACACACTCACCCACAAACTCACCCACAATATTGAATCGATACTCAAACCCGAGGCAACACACTGACACACATCACAAACGCACACCCGTTCCCATCTCACACACACACACGTACACACCCATACACACACACACTGACTCATTCACAAACACTCACTGCCATACACACTCAGATATGTACACGTACACACACCCAAACGTCCACAATCACAAACATAGATGCACACGCTCATTCATGCACATATTTACAAATTCACACTCAAATGTAATCAGACACGTACAAACACAGAAACACACACAGATATAAACAAACACTAACACACATGTGAACACACACAGGAGACAACACACACACCCCTACCCTCACATTCACACACTCACAGAAAAACACAATCACACTTAAAAAACACACGTGCATACGCAGACATGTGAATACACCCAAGCCAACACAGTAACATACAAATGCACTCATTCACTGACTCTCATACTCACCCACATATCTCCCACTGCATGCACTCACACACATACACACACACACGCACACACTCACACCAACGCACACAAGAACCAACCTCACACAATCATTCACACTCCCGCACCCAAGCACCAACGCCCACTCAATCCCAAACTCACTGACACACTCACTTGCAAACACCTGCACATTCTCACACACCTCCCCACACCAAAACACAATGTCACACACTAACTCATTCACACTAACTCTCGCACCCATGAACAAAGAAATTCATGTTCAAATACACATGTACACACAGATGCAGTCACACATTCACTCACATACACCCACCAACACCCCAAAACTCACACTCACACTCACCCACACATGACTCCCTTGCAATCACATGCACACCTACAGAGAAAAAAATTACAGACGCTCGCACACTCACATTTACACTCCCGCACAGTCACTTACACACACATTCAAAACTCACACGCTCATACACCTACACGTTTACACATTTACTCTGTCTCGCACTCACACACAAACACCCTCCAAAGCATTTGAATCCATACTCAGACACACATGCCAACCCACTAAGACACATCACACAAATACACACACTCACCCCTCACATACACATTCAAACACACACAGACACACAAGCCAACTCACAAAAACAAAATTCTCACATTGACTCTGTCACTCACACTCACACACTCAACACCACATGCAATCACACACACACAGAAACACAAACACACACGGGAATACGCTCTCTCGCATTCACTGAAACACACATTTATACACCCTCTTACACACCCACACACACAGAAATACAGACTCACAAACATGTGCCCATACAATCACACATATGCACCCCGTCATTCACTCACACATTCATACTCACTCACACTCAAAAACAGACTCACACACCCACACCCACACACAGAAATACATACTCACAAATATACGCACATACAGTCACACCTATGTCCCCACTCTTACTCCGACTCACACACTCATACCCCCTTACTCAAAAATAGACTCACACCTCTACACACACAAAAATACACATTCACAAACAGGTACATACAATATCACATATGTACCCCCTTTCCGTCACTCAAACATTTATACTCACTCACACTCAAAAAGAGATTCAAACACCTACACACACACAAATACCCACTCACAAGCATATACACCTACAAACACAAATGCCCACATGCACAGATGACAACACACACTCATGCACACCCATACAAACCCATGAACACCAACACTCACACACCCACCCTCACACCAAACGCATTCACATGCTTTCACACTCACACACACAAACACACACACACCCTTGAATTCATACTCTGACCCATAAGCCAACCCACTAAGACCCATCAGTCACACACACCCACACATAACTCACACACATTGAAATACGTACTGAAACACAGAAGCCAACTCCCACGAATAAAACTCTCATGCAGACTGTCACTGACACACACTCACCGACACATGCTATCAAACATACACACACAAACACAGACACACTCTCTCACATTCCCTCAAACTCAGATACAAACACCCACACTTACACACTCACACACGCGGAAATATGCACTCACAAGTATACACACATACAATCACACATAGGTACCCACTCTCACTCTCACTCACACAGTCATACGCACTTACTTAAAAATAGACTCACACCTATACACACACAAAAAGGCACACTCACAAGCATATACACGTCAAAACACAAGCACACATGCCAACACACAGTCACACATTACACACGTACAGAAATACACACTCACATATATACGCACATACAATCACACATTATGCACACCTGTCACTCACTCACACCTTCGTACTCACTCGCACTCAAAAGTAGACTCACACACCTACACACACACAGAAATACACACTCACAAATATACACACATACAATCACACAATTTACCCACTCTAACTCTGACTCACACAGTCATACTCACTCACTCAAAGATAGACTCACACCTATACACACACAAGAATATACACTCCCAGGCATATACACATGAAAACACAAACACACATGCACCGATGCCAACAGTCACACACACTTTACACACTTATAAACACAGAAGTCACACACTCACCTCACAAACATATGTACATGCCTTATCACATATGTACCCCCTTTCAGTCACTCACACATTTATACTCACTCACACTCAAAAATAATCTCAAACACCTACACACACAAATACGCACTCACAAGCCTATGCACATACAAACATAATCACACACATACACAGATGCCAACACACCTGCACACACCCATACACACACTCAAAAGCACACACACATTCACCCTCACACACATATGAACCTACACGTACACACAAATGCACGAGTACAAACACAAACACAACACACAGACACATAACGCAAAACACAGTATTGTACACATCACACACCAGCACACACAAAAACCCTTACACAAAAACATTCATATACATACACCCTTGGACACAAGCACTCACACACCAACATACACACTTACACAGTAAGTCACAAACACTCACACTCAAAAATAGGCTCACACACCTACACACACACAGAAATACACACTCAACACTATACGCACATACAATCACACATATGTACCTACTCTCGCTCTCACTCACATATTCATACGTACTCAAAAATGGACTCGCACCTATACACACACAAAATTACATACTCACAAGCATATACACATGAAAACACAAACACACATACACAGATGCCAACACACAGTCACACACACCCTTACACACTTATAACCACACAAGTCACACACTCACCCTCACACACACTTACACACATGAACATACACATGCAGACATTCACACTCTCTCACACACACACTCACCCACAAACTCACCCACAATATTGAATCGATACTCAAACCCGAGGCAACACACTGACACACATCACAAACGCACACCCGTTCCCATCTCACACACACACACGTACACACCCATACACACACACACTGACTCATTCACAAACACTCACAGCCATACACACTCAGATATGTACACGTACACACACCCAAACGTCCACAATCACAAACATAGATGCACACGCTCATTCAGGCACATATTTACAAATTCACACTCAAATGTAATCAGACACGTACAAACACAGAAACACACACAGATATAAACAAACACTAACACACATGCGAACACACACAGGAGACAACACACACACCCCTACCCTCACATTCACACACTCACAGAAAAACACAATCACACTTAAAAAACACACGTGCATACGCAGACATGTGAATACACCCAAGCCAACACAGTAACATACAAATGCACTCATTCACTGACTCTCATACTCACCCACATATCTCCCACTGCATGCACTCACACACATACACACACACGCACACACTCACACCAATGCACACAATAACCAACCTCACACAATCATTCACACTCCCGCACCCAAGTACCAATGCACACTCAATCCCAAACTCACTGACACACTCACTTGCAAACGCCTGCACATTCTCACACACCTCCCCACACCAAAACACAATGTCACACACTAACTCATTCACACTAACTCTCGCACCCATGAACAAAGAAATTCATGTTCAAATACACATGTACACACAGATGCAGTCACACATTCACTCACATACACCCACCAACACCCCAAAACTCACACTCACCCACACAAGACTCCCTTGCAATCACATGCACACCTACAGAGAAAAAATTCCAGACGCTCGCACACTCACATTTACACTCCCGCACAGTCACTTACACACACATTCAAAACTCACACGCTCATACACCTACACGTTTACACATTTACTCTGTCTCGCACTCACACACAAACACCCTCCAAAGCATTTGAATCCATACTCAGACACACATGCCAACCCACTAAGACACATCACACAAATACACACACTCACCGCTCACATACACTTTCAAACACACACAAACACACAAGCCAACTCACAAAAACAAAATTCTCACATTGACTCTGTCACTCACACTCACACACTCAACACCACATGCAATCACACACACACAGAAACACAAACACACACGGGAATACGCTCTCTCGCATTCACTGAAACACACATTTATGCACCCTCTTACACACCCACACACACAGAAATACGGACTCACAAACATAGGCCCGTACAATCACACCTATGTACCCCGTCATTCACTCACACATTCATACTCACTCACACTCAAAAACAGACTCACACACCCACACACACACACAGAAATACATACTCACAAATATACGCACATACAGTCACACCTATGTCCCCACTCTTACTCCGACTCACACACTCATACCCCCTTACTCAAAAATAGACTCACACCTCTACACACACAAAAATACACACTCACAAACAGGTACATACAATATCACATATGTACCCCCTTTCCGTCACTCAAACATTTATACTCACTCACACTCAAAAAGAGATTCAAACACCTACCCACACACAAATACCCACTCACAAGCATATACACCTACAAACACAAATGCCCACATGCACAGATGACAACACACACTCATGCACACCCATACAAACCCATGAACACCAACACTCACACACCCACCCTCACACCAAACGCATTCACATGCTTTCACACTCACACACACAAACACACACACACCCTTGAATTCATACTCTGACCCATAAGCCAACCCACTAAGACCCATCAGTCACACACACCCACACATAACTCACACACATTGAAATACGTACTGAAACACAGAAGCCAACTCCCACGAATAAAACTCTCACGCAGACTGTCACTGACACACACTCACCGACACATGCTATCAAACGTACACACACAAACACAGACACACTCTCTCACATTCCCTCAAACTCAGATACAAACACCCACACTTACACACTCACACACGCAGAAATATGCACTCACAAGTATACACACATACAATCACACATAGGTACCCACTCTCACTCTCACTCACACAGTCATACGCACTTACTTAAAAATTGACTCACACCTATACACACACAAAAAGGCACACTCACAAGCATATACACGTAAAAACACAAGCACACATGCCAACACACAGTCACACATTACACACGTACAGAAATACACACTCACATATATACGCACATACAATCACACATTATGCACACCTGTCACTCACTCACACCTTCGTACTCACTTGCACTCAAAAGTAGACTCACACACCTACACACACACAGAAATACACACTCACAAATATACACACATACAATCACTCAATTTACCCACTCTAACTCTGACTCACACAGTCATACTCACTCAAAGATAGACTCACACCTATACACACACACAAGAATATACACTCCCAGGCATATACACATGAAAACACAAACACACATGCACCGATGCCCACAGTCACACACACCTTTACACACTTATAAACACAGAAGTCACACACTCACCTCACAAACATATGTACATGCCATATCACATATGTACCCCCTTTCAGTCACTCACACATTTATACTCACTCACACTCAAAAATAATCTCAAACACCTACACACACAAATACGCACTCACAAGCCTATGCACAACATACAAACGTAAACACACACATACACAGATGCCAACACAGCTGCACACACCCATACACACACTCAAAAGCACACACACATTCACCCTCACACACATATGAACCTACACGTACACACAAATGCACGAGTACAAACACAAACACAACACACAGACACATAACGCAAAACACAATATTGTACACATCACACACCAGCCCACACAAAAACCCTTACACAAAAACATTCATATACATACACCCTTGGACACAAGCACTCACACACCAACATACACACTTACACAGTAAGTCACAAACACTCACACTCAAAAATAGGCTCACACACCTACACACACACAGAAATACACACTCAACACTATACGCACATACAATCACACATATGTACCTACTCTCGCTCTCACTCACATATTCATACGTACTCAAAAATGGACTCGCACCTATACACACACAAAATTACACACTCACAAGCATATACACATGAAAACACAAACACACATACACAGATGCCAACACACAGTCACACACACCCTTACACACTTATAACCACACAAGTCACACACTCACCCTCACACACACTTACACACATGAACATACACATGCAGACATTCACACTCTCTCACACACACACTCACCCACAAACTCACCCACAATATTGAATCGATACTCAAACCCGAGGCAACACACTGACACACATCACAAACGCACACCCATTCCCATCTCACACACACACACGTACACACCCATACACACACACACTGACTCATTCACAAACACTCACAGCCATACACACTCAGATATGTACACGTACACACACCCAAACGTCCACAATCACAAACATAGATGCACACGCTCATTCAGGCACATATTTACAAATTCACACTCAAATGTAATCAGACACGTACAAACACAGAAACACACACAGATATAAACAAACACTAACACACATGCGAACACACACAGGAGACAACACACACACCCCTACCCTCACATTCACACACTCACAGAAAAACACAATCACACTTAAAAAACACACGTGCATACGCAGACATGTGAATACACCCAAGCCAACACAGTAACATACAAATGCACTCATTCACTGACTCTCATACTCACCCACATATCTCCCACTGCATGCACTCACACACATACACACACACACGCACACACTCACACCAACGCACACAAGAACCAACCTCACACAATCATTCACACTCCCGCACCCAAGCACCAACGCCCACTCAATCCCAAACTCACTGACACACTCACTTGCAAACGCCTGCACATTCTCACACACCTCCCCACACCAAAACACAATGTCACACACTAACTCATTCACACTAACTCTCGCACCCATGAACAAAGAAATTCATGTTCAAATACACATGTACACACAGATGCAGTCACACATTCACTCACATACACCCACCAACACCCCAAAACTCACACTCACACTCACCCACACATGACTCCCTTGCAATCACATGCACACCTACAGAGAAAAAAATTACAGACGCTCGCACACTCACATTTACACTCCCGCACAGTCACTTACACACACATTCAAAACTCACACGCTCATACACCTACACGTTTGCACATTTACTCTGTCTCGCACTCACACACAAACACCCTCCAAAGCATTTGAATCCATACTCAGACACACATGCCAACCCACTAAGACACATCACACAAATACACACACTCACCCCTCACATACACATTCAAACACACACAGACACACAAGCCAACTCACAAAAACAAAATTCTCACATTGACTCTGTCACTCACACTCACACACTCAACACCACATGCAATCACACACACACAGAAACACAAACACACACGGGAATACGCTCTCTCGCATTCACTGAAACACACATTTATACACCCTCTTACACACCCACACACACAGAAATACAGACTCACAAACATGTGCCCATACAATCACACATATGCACCCCGTCATTCACTCACACATTCATACTCACTCACACTCAAAAACAGACTCACACACCCACACCCACACACAGAAATACATACTCACAAATATACGCACATACAGTCACACCTATGTCCCCACTCTTACTCCGACTCACACACTCATACCCCCTTACTCAAAAATAGACTCACACCTCTACACACACAAAAATACACACTCACAAACAGGTACATACAATATCACATATGTACCCCCTTTCCGTCACTCAAACATTTATACTCACTCACACTCAAAAAGAGATTCAAACACCTACCCACACACAAATACCCACTCACAAGCATATACACCTACAAACACAAATGCCCACATGCACAGATGACAACACACACTCATGCACACCCATACAAACCCATGAACACCAACACTCACACACCCACCCTCACACCAAACGCATTCACATGCTTTCACACTCACACACACAAACACACACACACCCTTGAATTCATACTCTGACCCATAAGCCAACCCACTAAGACCCATCAGTCACACACACCCACACATAACTCACACACATTGAAATACGTACTGAAACACAGAAGCCAACTCCCACGAATAAAACTCTCACGCAGACTGTCACTGACACACACTCACCGACACATGCTATCAAACGTACACACACAAACACAGACACACTCTCTCACATTCCCTCAAACTCAGATACAAACACCCACACTTACACACTCACACACGCAGAAATATGCACTCACAAGTATACACACATACAATCACACATAGGTACCCACTCTCACTCTCACTCACACAGTCATACGCACTTACTTAAAAATTGACTCACACCTATACACACACAAAAAGGCACACTCACAAGCATATACACGTAAAAACACAAGCACACATGCCAACACACAGTCACACATTACACACGTACGGAAATACACACTCACATATATACGCACATACAATCACACATTATGCACACCTGTCACTCACTCACACCTTCGTACTCACTCGCACTCAAAAGTAGACTCACACACCTACACACACACAGAAATACACACTCACAAATATACACACATACAATCACACAATTTACCCACTCTAACTCTGACTCACACAGTCATACTCACTCACTCAAAGATAGACTCACACCTATACACACACAAGAATATACACTCCCAGGCATATACACATGAAAACACAAACACACATGCACCGATGCCAACAGTCACACACACTTTACACACTTATAAACACAGAAGTCACACACTCACCTCACAAACATATGTACATGCCATATCACATATGTACCCCCTTTCAGTCACTCACACATTTATACTCACTCACACTCAAAAATAATCTCAAACACCTACACACACAAATACGCACTCACAAGCCTATGCACATACAAACATAATCACACACATACACAGATGCCAACACACCTGCACACACCCATACACACACTCAAAAGCACACACACATTCACCCTCACACACATATGAACCTACACGTACACACAAATGCACGAGTACAAACACAAACACAACACACAGACACATAACGCAAAACACAGTATTGTACACATCACACACCAGCACACACAAAAACCCTTACACAAAAACAGTCACATACATACACCCTTGGACACAAGCACTCACACACCAACATACACACTTACACAGTAAGTCACAAACACACACTCAAAAATAGGCTCACACACCTACACACACACAGAAATACACACTCAACACTATACGCACATACAATCACACATATGTACCTACTCTCGCTCTCACTCACATATTCATACGTACTCAAAAATGGACTCGCACCTATACACACACAAAATTACACACTCACAAGCATATACACATGAAAACACAAACACACATACACAGATGCCAACACACAGTCACACACACCCTTACACACTTATAACCACACAAGTCACACACTCACCCTCACACACACTTACACACATATGAACATACACATGCAGACATTCACACTCTCTCACACACACACTCACCCACAAAATCACCCACAATATTGAATCGATACTCAAACCCGAGGCAACACACTGACACACATCACAAACGCACACCCGTTCCCATCTCACACACACACACGTACACACCCATACACACACACACTGACTCATTCACAAACACTCACAGCCATACACACTCAGATATGTACACGTACACACACCCAAACGTCCACAATCACAAACATAGATGCACACGCTCATTCATGCACATATTTACAAATTCACACTCAAATGTAATCAGACACGTACAAACACAGAAACACACACAGATATAAACAAACACTAACACACATGTGAACACACACAGGAGACAACACACACACCCCTACCCTCACATTCACACACTCACAGAAAAACACAATCACACTTAAAAAACACACGTGCATACGCAGACATGTGAATACACCCAAGCCAACACAGTAACATACAAATGCACTCATTCACTGACTCTCATACTCACCCACATATCTCCCACTGCATGCACTCACACACATACACACACACACGCACACACTCACACCAACGCACACAAGAACCAACCTCACACAATCATTCACACTCCCGCACCCAAGCACCAACGCCCACTCAATCCCAAACTCACTGACACACTCACTTGCAAACGCCTGCACATTCTCACACACCTCCCCACACCAAAACACAATGTCACACACTAACTCATTCACACTAACTCTCGCACCCATGAACAAAGAAATTCATGTTCAAATACACATGTACACACAGATGCAGTCACACATTCACTCACATACACCCACCAACACCCCAAAACTCACACTCACACTCACCCACACATGACTCCCTTGCAATCACATGCACACCTACAGAGAAAAAAATTACAGACGCTCGCACACTCACATTTACACTCCCGCACAGTCACTTACACACACATTCAAAACTCACACGCTCATACACCTACACGTTTACACATTTACTCTGTCTCGCACTCACACACAAACACCCTCCAAAGCATTTGAATCCATACTCAGACACACATGCCAACCCACTAAGACACATCACACAAATACACACACTCACCCCTCACATACACATTCAAACACACACAGACACACAAGCCAACTCACAAAAACAAAATTCTCACATTGACTCTGTCACTCACACTCACACACTCAACACCACATGCAATCACACACACACAGAAACACAAACACACACGGGAATACGCTCTCTCGCATTCACTGAAACACACATTTATACACCCTCTTACACACCCACACACACAGAAATACAGACTCACAAACATGTGCCCATACAATCACACATATGCACCCCGTCATTCACTCACACATTCATACTCACTCACACTCAAAAACAGACTCACACACCCACACCCACACACAGAAATACATACTCACAAATATACGCACATACAGTCACACCTATGTCCCCACTCTTACTCCGACTCACACACTCATACCCCCTTACTCAAAAATAGACTCACACCTCTACACACACAAAAATACACACTCACAAACAGGTACATACAATATCACATATGTACCCCCTTTCCGTCACTCAAACATTTATACTCACTCACACTCAAAAAGAGATTCAAACACCTACCCACACACAAATACCCACTCACAAGCATATACACCTACAAACACAAATGCCCACATGCACAGATGACAACACACACTCATGCACACCCATACAAACCCATGAACACCAACACTCACACACCCACCCTCACACCAAACGCATTCACATGCTTTCACACTCACACACACAAACACACACACACCCTTGAATTCATACTCTGACCCATAAGCCAACCCACTAAGACCCATCAGTCACACACACCCACACATAACTCACACACATTGAAATACGTACTGAAACACAGAAGCCAACTCCCACGAATAAAACTCTCACGCAGACTGTCACTGACACACACTCACCGACACATGCTATCAAACGTACACACACAAACACAGACACACTCTCTCACATTCCCTCAAACTCAGATACAAACACCCACACTTACACACTCACACACGCAGAAATATGCACTCACAAGTATACACACATACAATCACACATAGGTACCCACTCTCACTCTCACTCACACAGTCATACGCACTTACTTAAATATTGACTCACACCTATACACACACAAAAAGGCACACTCACAAGCATATACACGTAAAAACACAAGCACACATGCCAACACACAGTCACACATTACACACGTACGGAAATACACACTCACATATATACGCACATACAATCACACATTATGCACACCTGTCACTCACTCACACCTTCGTACTCACTCGCACTCAAAAGTAGACTCACACACCTACACACACACAGAAATACACACTCACAAATATACACACATACAATCACACAATTTACCCACTCTAACTCTGACTCACACAGTCATACTCACTCACTCAAAGATAGACTCACACCTATACACACACAAGAATATACACTCCCAGGCATATACACATGAAAACACAAACACACATGCACCGATGCCAACAGTCACACACACTTTACACACTTATAAACACAGAAGTCACACACTCACCTCACAAACATATGTACATGCCATATCACATATGTACCCCCTTTCAGTCACTCACACATTTATACTCACTCACACTCAAAAATAATCTCAAACACCTACACACACAAATACGCACTCACAAGCCTATGCACATACAAACATAATCACACACATACACAGATTCCAACACACCTGCACACACCCATACACACACTCAAAAGCACACACACATTCACCCTCACACACATATGAACCTACACGTACACACAAATGCACGAGTACAAACACAAACACAACACACAGACACATAACGCAAAACACAGTATTGTACACATCACACACCAGCACACACAAAAACCCTTACACAAAAACAGTCATATACATACACCCTTGGACACAAGCACTCACACACCAACATACACACTTACACAGTAAGTCACAAACACACACTCAAAAATAGGCTCACACACCTACACACACACAGAAATACACACTCAACACTATACGCACATACAATCACACATATGTACCTACTCTCGCTCTCACTCACATATTCATACGTACTCAAAAATGGACTCGCACCTATACACACACAAAATTACACACTCACAAGCATATACACATGAAAACACAAACACACATACACAGATGCCAACACACAGTCACACACACCCTTACACACTTATAACCACACAAGTCACACACTCACCCTCACACACACTTACACACATGAACATACACATGCAGACATTCACACTCTCTCACACACACACTCACCCACAAACTCACCCACAATATTGAATCGATACTCAAACCCGAGGCAACACACTGACACACATCACAAACGCACACCCGTTCCCATCTCACACACACACACGTACACACCCATACACACACACACTGACTCATTCACAAACACTCACAGCCATACACACTCAGATATGTACACATACACACACCCAAACGTCCACAATCACAAACATAGATGCACACGCTCATTCAGGCACATATTTACAAATTCACACTCAAATGTAATCAGACACGTACAAACACAGAAACACACACAGATATAAACAAACACTAACACACATGCGAACACACACAGGAGACAACACACACACCCCTACCCTCACATTCACACACTCACAGAAAAACACAATCACACTTAAAAAACACACGTGCATACGCAGACATGTGAATACACCCAAGCCAACACAGTAACATACAAATGCACTCATTCACTGACTCTCATACTCACCCACATATCTCCCACTGCATGCACTCACACACATACACACACACGCACACACTCACACCAATGCACACAATAACCAACCTCACACAATCATTCACACTCCCGCACCCAAGTACCAATGCACACTCAATCCCAAACTCACTGACACACTCACTTGCAAACGCCTGCACATTCTCACACACCTCCCCACACCAAAACACAATGTCACACACTAACTCATTCACACTAACTCTCGCACCCATGAACAAAGAAATTCATGTTCAAATACACATGTACACACAGATGCAGTCACACATTCACTCACATACACCCACCAACACCCCAAAACTCACACTCACCCACACAAGACTCCCTTGCAATCACATGCACACCTACAGAGAAAAAATTCCAGACGCTCGCACACTCACATTTACACTCCCGCACAGTCACTTACACACACATTCAAAACTCACACGCTCATACACCTACACGTTTACACATTTACTCTGTCTCGCACTCACACACAAACACCCTCCAAAGCATTTGAATCCATACTCAGACACACATGCCAACCCACTAAGACACATCACACAAATACACACACTCACCGCTCACATACACTTTCAAACACACACAAACACACAAGCCAACTCACAAAAACAAAATTCTCACATTGACTCTGTCACTCACACTCACACACTCAACACCACATGCAATCACACACACACAGAAACACAAACACACACGGGAATACGCTCTCTCGCATTCACTGAAACACACATTTATGCACCCTCTTACACACCCACACACACAGAAATACGGACTCACAAACATAGGCCCGTACAATCACACCTATGTACCCCGTCATTCACTCACACATTCATACTCACTCACACTCAAAAACAGACTCACACACCCACACCCACACACAGAAATACATACTCACAAATATACGCACATACAGTCACACCTATGTCCCCACTCTTACTCCGACTCACACACTCATACCCCCTTACTCAAAAATAGACTCACACCTCTACACACACAAAAATACACACTCACAAACAGGTACATACAATATCACATATGTACCCCCTTTCCGTCACTCAAACATTTATACTCACTCACACTCAAAAAGAGATTCAAACACCTACCCACACACAAATACCCACTCACAAGCATATACACCTACAAACACAAATGCCCACATGCACAGATGACAACACACACTCATGCACACCCATACAAACCCATGAACACCAACACTCACACACCCACCCTCACACCAAACGCATTCACATGCTTTCACACTCACACACACAAACACACACACACCCTTGAATTCATACTCTGACCCATAAGCCAACCCACTAAGACCCGTCACACACACCCACACATAACTCACACACATTGAAATACGTACTGAAACACAGAAGCCAACTCCCACGAATAAAACTCTCACGCAGACTGTCACTGACACACACTCACCGACACATGCTATCAAACGTACACACACAAACACAGACACACTCTCTCACATTCCCTCAAACTCAGATACAAACACCCACACTTACACACTCACACACGCAGAAATATGCACTCACAAGTATACACACATACAATCACACATAGGTACCCACTCTCACTCTCACTCACACAGTCATACGCACTTACTTAAAAATTGACTCACACCTATACACACACAAAAAGGCACACTCACAAGCATATACACGTAAAAACACAAGCACACATGCCAACACACAGTCACACATTACACACGTACAGAAATACACACTCACATATATACGCACATACAATCACACATTATGCACACCTGTCACTCACTCACACCTTCGTACTCACTCGCACTCAAAAGTAGACTCACACACCTACACACACACAGAAATACACACTCACAAATATACACACATACAATCACTCAATTTACCCACTCTAACTCTGACTCACACAGTCATACTCACTCAAAGATAGACTCACACCTATACACACACACAAGAATATACACTCCCAGGCATATACACATGAAAACACAAACACACATGCACCGATGCCCACAGTCACACACACCTTTACACACTTATAAACACAGAAGTCACACACTCACCTCACAAACATATGTACATGCCATATCACATATGTACCCCCTTTCAGTCACTCACACATTTATACTCACTCACACTCAAAAATAATCTCAAACACCTACACACACAAATACGCACTCACAAGCCTATGCACAACATACAAACGTAAACACACACATACACAGATGCCAACACAGCTGCACACACCCATACACACACTCAAAAGCACACACACATTCACCCTCACACACATATGAACCTACACGTACACACAAATGCACGAGTACAAACACAAACACAACACACAGACACATAACGCAAAACACAGTATTGTACACATCACACACCAGCCCACACAAAAACCCTTACACAAAAACATTCATATACATACACCCTTGGACACAAGCACTCACACACCAACATACACACTTACACAGTAAGTCACAAACACTCACACTCAAAAATAGGCTCACACACCTACACACACACAGAAATACACACTCAACACTATACGCACATACAATCACACATATGTACCTACTCTCGCTCTCACTCACATATTCATACGTACTCAAAAATGGACTCGCACCTATACACACACAAAATTACACACTCACAAGCATATACACATGAAAACACAAACACACATACACAGATGCCAACACACAGTCACACACACCCTTACACACTTATAACCACACAAGTCACACACTCACCCTCACACACACTTACACACATGAACATACACATGCAGACATTCACACTCTCTCACACACACACTCACCCACAAACTCACCCACAATATTGAATCGATACTCAAACCCGAGGCAACACACTGACACACATCACAAACGCACACCCGTTCCCATCTCACACACACACACGTACACACCCATACACACACACACTGACTCATTCACAAACACTCACAGCCATACACACTCAGATATGTACACGTACACACACCCAAACGTCCACAATCACAAACATAGATGCACACGCTCATTCAGGCACATATTTACAAATTCACACTCAAATGTAATCAGACACGTACAAACACAGAAACACACACAGATATAAACAAACACTAACACACATGCGAACACACACAGGAGACAACACACACACCCCTACCCTCACAATCACACACTCACAGAAAAACACAATCACACTTAAAAAACACACGTGCATACGCAGACATGTGAATACACCCAAGCCAACACAGTAACATACAAATGCACTCATTCACTGACTCTCATACTCACCCACATATCTCCCACTGCATGCACTCACACACATACACACACACGCACACACTCACACCAATGCACACAATAACCAACCTCACACAATCATTCACACTCCCGCACCCAAGCACCAATGCACACTCAATCCCAAACTCACTGACACACTCACTTGCAAACGCCTGCACATTCTCACACACCTCCCCACACCAAAACACAATGTCACACACTAACTCATTCACACTAACTCTCGCACCCATGAACAAAGAAATTCATGTTCAAATACACATGTACACACAGATGCAGTCACACATTCACTCACATCCACCCACCAACACCCCAAAACTCACACTCACCCACACATGACTCCCTTGCAATCACATGCACACCTACAGAGAAAAAATTCCAGACGCTCGCACACTCACATTTACACTCCCGCACAGTCACTTACACACACATTCAAAACTCACACGCTCATACACCTACACGTTTACACATTTACTCTGTCTCGCACTCACACACAAACACCCTCCAAAGCATTTGAATCCATACTCAGACACACATGCCAACCCACTAAGACACATCACACAAATACACACACTCACCCCTCACATACACATTCAAACACACACAGACACACAAGCCAACTCACAAAAACAAAATTCTCACATTGACTCTGTCACTCACACTCACACACTCAACACCACATGCAATCACACACACACAGAAACACAAACACACACGGGAATACGCTCTCTCGCATTCACTGAAACACACATTTATACACCCTCTTACACACCCACACACACAGAAATACAGACTCACAAACATGTGCCCATACAATCACACATATGCACCCCGTCATTCACTCACACATTCATACTCACTCACACTCAAAAACAGACTCACACACCCACACCCACACACAGAAATACATACTCACAAATATACGCACATACAGTCACACCTATGTCCCCACTCTTACTCCGACTCACACACTCATACCCCCTTACTCAAAAATAGACTCACACCTCTACACACACAAAAATACACACTCACAAACAGGTACATACAATATCACATATGTACCCCCTTTCCGTCACTCAAACATTTATACTCACTCACACTCAAAAAGAGATTCAAACACCTACCCACACACAAATACCCACTCACAAGCATATACACCTACAAACACAAATGCCCACATGCACAGATGACAACACACACTCATGCACACCCATACAAACCCATGAACACCAACACTCACACACCCACCCTCACACCAAACGCATTCACATGCTTTCACACTCACACACACACACCCTCGAATTCATACTCTGACCCATAAGCCAACCCACTAAGACCCATCAGTCACACACACCCACACATAACTCACACACATTGAAATACGTACTGAAACACAGAAGCCAACTCCCACGAATAAAACTCTCACGCAAACTGTCACTGACACACACTCACCGACACATGCTATCAAACGTACACACACAAACACAGACACACTCTCTCACATTCCCTCAAACTCAGATACAAACACCCACACTTACACACTCACACACGCAGAAATATGCACTCACAAGTATACACACATACAATCACACATAGGTACCCACTCTCACTCTCACTCACACAGTCATACGCACTTACTTAAAAATTGACTCACACCTATACACACACAAAAAGGCACACTCACAAGCATATACACGTAAAAACACAAGCACACATGCCAACACACAGTCACACATTACACACGTACAGAAATACACACTCACATATATACGCACATACAATCACACATTATGCACACCTGTCACTCACTCACACCTTCGTACTCACTCACACTCAAAAGTAGACTCACACACCTACACACACACAGAAATACACACTCACAAATATACACACATACAATCACACAATTTACCCACTCTAACTCTGACTCACACAGTCATACTCACTCACTCAAAGATAGACTCACACCTATACACACACAAGAATATACACTCCCAGGCATATACACATGAAAACACAAACACACATGCACCGATGCCAACAGTCACACACACTTTACACACTTATAAACACAGAAGTCACACACTCACCTCACAAACATATGTACATGCCATATCACATATGTACCCCCTTTCAGTCACTCACACATTTATACTCACTCACACTCAAAAATAATCTCAAACACCTACACACACAAATACGCACTCACAAGCCTATGCACATACAAACATAATCACACACATACACAGATGCCAACACACCTGCACACACCCATACACACACTCAAAAGCACACACACATTCACCCTCACACACATATGAACCTACACGTACACACAAATGCACGAGTACAAACACAAACACAACACACAGACACATAACGCAAGACACAGTATTGTACACATCACACACCAGCACACACAAAAACCCTTACACAAAAACATTCATATACATACACCCTTGGACACAAGCACTCACACACCAACATACACACTTACACAGTAAGTCACAAACACACACTCAAAAATAGGCTCACACACCTACACACACACAGAAATACACACTCAACACTATACGCACATACAATCACACATATGTACCTACTCTCGCTCTAACTCACATATTCATACGTACTCAAAAATGGACTCGCACCTATACACACACAAAATTACACACTCACAAGCATATACACATGAAAACACAAACACACATACACAGATGCCAACACACAGTCACACACACCCTTACACACTTATAACCACACAAGTCACACACTCACCCTCACACACACTTACACACATATGAACATACACATGCAGACATTCACACTCTCTCACACACACACTCAAGCACAAACTCACCCACAATATTGAATCGATACTCAAACCCGAGGCAACACACTGACACACATCACAAACGCACACCCGTTCCCATCTCACACACACACACGTACACACCCATACACACACACACTGACTCATTCACAAACACTCACTGCCATACACACTCAGATATGTACACGTACACACACCCAAACGTCCACAATCACAAACATAGATGCACACGCTCATTCATGCACATATTTACAAATTCACACTCAAATGTAATCAGACACGTACAAACACAGAAACACACACAGATATAAACAAACACTAACACACATGTGAACACACACAGGAGACAACACACACACCCCTACCCTCACATTCACACACTCACAGAAAAACACAATCACACTTAAAAAACACACGTGCATACGCAGACATGTGAATACACCCAAGCCAACACAGTAACATACAAATGCACTCATTCACTGACTCTCATACTCACCCACATATCTCCCACTGCATGCACTCACACACATACACACACACACGCACACACTCACACCAACGCACACAAGAACCAACCTCACACAATCATTCACACTCCCGCACCCAAGCACCAACGCCCACTCAATCCCAAACTCACTGACACACTCACTTGCAAACGCCTGCACATTCTCACACACCTCCCCACACCAAAACACAATGTCACACACTAACTCATTCACACTAACTCTCGCACCCATGAACAAAGAAATTCATGTTCAAATACACATGTACACACAGATGCAGTCACACATTCACTCACATACACCCACCAACACCCCAAAACTCACACTCACACTCACCCACACATGACTCCCTTGCAATCACATGCACACCTACAGAGAAAAAAATTACAGACGCTCGCACACTCACATTTACACTCCCGCACAGTCACTTACACACACATTCAAAACTCACACGCTCATACACCTACACGTTTACACATTTACTCTGTCTCGCACTCACACACAAACACCCTCCAAAGCATTTGAATCCATACTCAGACACACATGCCAACCCACTAAGACACATCACACAAATACACACACTCACCCCTCACATACACATTCAAACACACACAGACACACAAGCCAACTCACAAAAACAAAATTCTCACATTGACTCTGTCACTCACACTCACACACTCAACACCACATGCAATCACACACACACAGAAACACAAACACACACGGGAATACGCTCTCTCGCATTCACTGAAACACACATTTATACACCCTCTTACACACCCACACACACAGAAATACAGACTCACAAACATGTGCCCATACAATCACACATATGCACCCCGTCATTCACTCACACATTCATACTCACTCACACTCAAAAACAGACTCACACACCCACACCCACACACAGAAATACATACTCACAAATATACGCACATACAGTCACACCTATGTCCCCACTCTTACTCCGACTCACACACTCATACCCCCTTACTCAAAAATAGACTCACACCTCTACACACACAAAAATACACACTCACAAACAGGTACATACAATATCACATATGTACCCCCTTTCCGTCACTCAAACATTTATACTCACTCACACTCAAAAAGAGATTCAAACACCTACCCACACACAAATACCCACTCACAAGCATATACACCTACAAACACAAATGCCCACATGCACAGATGACAACACACACTCATGCACACCCATACAAACCCATGAACACCAACACTCACACACCCACCCTCACACCAAACGCATTCACATGCTTTCACACTCACACACACAAACACACACACACCCTTGAATTCATACTCTGACCCATAAGCCAACCCACTAAGACCCATCAGTCACACACACCCACACATAACTCACACACATTGAAATACGTACTGAAACACAGAAGCCAACTCCCACGAATAAAACTCTCACGCAGACTGTCACTGACACACACTCACCGACACATGCTATCAAACGTACACACACAAACACAGACACACTCTCTCACATTCCCTCAAACTCAGATACAAACACCCACACTTACACACTCACACACGCAGAAATATGCACTCACAAGTATACACACATACAATCACACATAGGTACCCACTCTCACTCTCACTCACACAGTCATACGCACTTACTTAAAAATTGACTCACACCTATACACACACAAAAAGGCACACTCACAAGCATATACACGTCAAAACACAAGCACACATGCCAACACACAGTCACACATTACACACGTACAGAAATACACACTCACATATATACGCACATACAATCACACATTATGCACACCTGTCACTCACTCACACCTTCGTACTCACTCGCACTCAAAAGTAGACTCACACACCTACACACACACAGAAATACACACTCACAAATATACACACATACAATCACACAATTTACCCACTCTAACTCTGACTCACACAGTCATACTCACTCACTCAAAGATAGACTCACACCTATACACACACAAGAATATACACTCCCAGGCATATACACATGAAAACACAAACACACATGCACCGATGCCAACAGTCACACACACTTTACACACTTATAAACACAGAAGTCACACACTCACCTCACAAACATATGTACATGCCATATCACATATGTACCCCCTTTCAGTCACTCACACATTTATACTCACTCACACTCAAAAATAATCTCAAACACCTACACACACAAATACGCACTCACAAGCCTATGCACATACAAACATAATCACACACATACACAGATGCCAACACACCTGCACACACCCATACACACACTCAAAAGCACACACACATTCACCCTCACACACATATGAACCTACACGTACACACAAATGCACGAGTACAAACACAAACACAACACACAGACACATAACGCAAAACACAGTATTGTACACATCACACACCAGCACACACAAAAACCCTTACACAAAAACAGTCATATACATACACCCTTGGACACAAGCACTCACACACCAACATACACACTTACACAGTAAGTCACAAACACACACTCAAAAATAGGCTCACACACCTACACACACACAGAAATACACACTCAACACTATACGCACATACAATCACACATATGTACCTACTCTCGCTCTCACTCACATATTCATACGTACTCAAAAATGGACTCGCACCTATACACACACAAAATTACACACTCACAAGCATATACACATGAAAACACAAACACACATACACAGATGCCAACACACAGTCACACACACCCTTACACACTTATAACCACACAAGTCACACACTCACCCTCACACACACTTACACACATATGAACATACACATGCAGACATTCACACTCTCTCACACACACACTCACCCACAAAATCACCCACAATATTGAATCGATACTCAAACCCGAGGCAACACACTGACACACATCACAAACGCACACCCGTTCCCATCTCACACACACACACGTACACACCCATACACACACACACTGACTCATTCACAAACACTCACAGCCATACACACTCAGATATGTACACGTACACACACCCAAACGTCCACAATCACAAACATAGATGCACACGCTCATTCATGCACATATTTACAAATTCACACTCAAATGTAATCAGACACGTACAAACACAGAAACACACACAGATATAAACAAACACTAACACACATGTGAACACACACAGGAGACAACACACACACCCCTACCCTCACATTCACACACTCACAGAAAAACACAATCACACTTAAAAAACACACGTGCATACGCAGACATGTGAATACACCCAAGCCAACACAGTAACATACAAATGCACTCATTCACTGACTCTCATACTCACCCACATATCTCCCACTGCATGCACTCACACACATACACACACACACGCACACACTCACACCAACGCACACAAGAACCAACCTCACACAATCATTCACACTCCCGCACCCAAGCACCAACGCCCACTCAATCCCAAACTCACTGACACACTCACTTGCAAACGCCTGCACATTCTCACACACCTCCCCACACCAAAACACAATGTCACACACTAACTCATTCACACTAACTCTCGCACCCATGAACAAAGAAATTCATGTTCAAATACACATGTACACACAGATGCAGTCACACATTCACTCACATACACCCACCAACACCCCAAAACTCACACTCACACTCACCCACACATGACTCCCTTGCAATCACATGCACACCTACAGAGAAAAAAATTACAGACGCTCGCACACTCACATTTACACTCCCGCACAGTCACTTACACACACATTCAAAACTCACACGCTCATACACCTACACGTTTACACATTTACTCTGTCTCGCACTCACACACAAACACCCTCCAAAGCATTTGAATCCATACTCAGACACACATGCCAACCCACTAAGACACATCACACAAATACACACACTCACCCCTCACATACACATTCAAACACACACAGACACACAAGCCAACTCACAAAAACAAAATTCTCACATTGACTCTGTCACTCACACTCACACACTCAACACCACATGCAATCACACACACACAGAAACACAAACACACACGGGAATACGCTCTCTCGCATTCACTGAAACACACATTTATACACCCTCTTACACACCCACACACACAGAAATACAGACTCACAAACATGTGCCCATACAATCACACATATGCACCCCGTCATTCACTCACACATTCATACTCACTCACACTCAAAAACAGACTCACACACCCACACCCACACACAGAAATACATACTCACAAATATACGCACATACAGTCACACCTATGTCCCCACTCTTACTCCGACTCACACACTCATACCCCCTTACTCAAAAATAGACTCACACCTCTACACACACAAAAATACACACTCACAAACAGGTACATACAATATCACATATGTACCCCCTTTCCGTCACTCAAACATTTATACTCACTCACACTCAAAAAGAGATTCAAACACCTACCCACACACAAATACCCACTCACAAGCATATACACCTACAAACACAAATGCCCACATGCACAGATGACAACACACACTCATGCACACCCATACAAACCCATGAACACCAACACTCACACACCCACCCTCACACCAAACGCATTCACATGCTTTCACACTCACACACACAAACACACACACACCCTTGAATTCATACTCTGACCCATAAGCCAACCCACTAAGACCCATCAGTCACACACACCCACACATAACTCACACACATTGAAATACGTACTGAAACACAGAAGCCAACTCCCACGAATAAAACTCTCACGCAGACTGTCACTGACACACACTCACCGACACATGCTATCAAACGTACACACACAAACACAGACACACTCTCTCACATTCCCTCAAACTCAGATACAAACACCCACACTTACACACTCACACACGCAGAAATATGCACTCACAAGTATACACACATACAATCACACATAGGTACCCACTCTCACTCTCACTCACACAGTCATACGCACTTACTTAAATATTGACTCACACCTATACACACACAAAAAGGCACACTCACAAGCATATACACGTAAAAACACAAGCACACATGCCAACACACAGTCACACATTACACACGTACGGAAATACACACTCACATATATACGCACATACAATCACACATTATGCACACCTGTCACTCACTCACACCTTCGTACTCACTCGCACTCAAAAGTAGACTCACACACCTACACACACACAGAAATACACACTCACAAATATACACACATACAATCACACAATTTACCCACTCTAACTCTGACTCACACAGTCATACTCACTCACTCAAAGATAGACTCACACCTATACACACACAAGAATATACACTCCCAGGCATATACACATGAAAACACAAACACACATGCACCGATGCCAACAGTCACACACACTTTACACACTTATAAACACAGAAGTCACACACTCACCTCACAAACATATGTACATGCCATATCACATATGTACCCCCTTTCAGTCACTCACACATTTATACTCACTCACACTCAAAAATAATCTCAAACACCTACACACACAAATACGCACTCACAAGCCTATGCACATACAAACATAATCACACACATACACAGATTCCAACACACCTGCACACACCCATACACACACTCAAAAGCACACACACATTCACCCTCACACACATATGAACCTACACGTACACACAAATGCACGAGTACAAACACAAACACAACACACAGACACATAACGCAAAACACAGTATTGTACACATCACACACCAGCACACACAAAAACCCTTACACAAAAACAGTCATATACATACACCCTTTGACACAAGCACTCACACACCAACATACACACTTACACAGTAAGTCACAAACACACACTCAAAAATAGGCTCACACACCTACACACACACAGAAATACACACTCAACACTATACGCACATACAATCACACATATGTACCTACTCTCGCTCTCACTCACATATTCATACGTACTCAAAAATGGACTCGCACCTATACACACACAAAATTACACACTCACAAGCATATACACATGAAAACACAAACACACATACACAGATGCCAACACACAGTCACACACACCCTTACACACTTATAACCACACAAGTCACACACTCACCCTCACACACACTTACACACATGAACATACACATGCAGACATTCACACTCTCTCACACACACACTCACCCACAAACTCACCCACAATATTGAATCGATACTCAAACCCGAGGCAACACACTGACACACATCACAAACGCACACCCGTTCCCATCTCACACACACACACGTACACACCCATACACACACACACTGACTCATTCACAAACACTCACAGCCATACACACTCAGATATGTACACATACACACACCCAAACGTCCACAATCACAAACATAGATGCACACGCTCATTCAGGCACATATTTACAAATTCACACTCAAATGTAATCAGACACGTACAAACACAGAAACACACACAGATATAAACAAACACTAACACACATGCGAACACACACAGGAGACAACACACACACCCCTACCCTCACATTCACACACTCACAGAAAAACACAATCACACTTAAAAAACACACGTGCATACGCAGACATGTGAATACACCCAAGCCAACACAGTAACATACAAATGCACTCATTCACTGACTCTCATACTCACCCACATATCTCCCACTGCATGCACTCACACACATACACACACACGCACACACTCACACCAATGCACACAATAACCAACCTCACACAATCATTCACACTCCCGCACCCAAGTACCAATGCACACTCAATCCCAAACTCACTGACACACTCACTTGCAAACGCCTGCACATTCTCACACACCTCCCCACACCAAAACACAATGTCACACACTAACTCATTCACACTAACTCTCGCACCCATGAACAAAGAAATTCATGTTCAAATACACATGTACACACAGATGCAGTCACACATTCACTCACATACACCCACCAACACCCCAAAACTCACACTCACCCACACAAGACTCCCTTGCAATCACATGCACACCTACAGAGAAAAAATTCCAGACGCTCGCACACTCACATTTACACTCCCGCACAGTCACTTACACACACATTCAAAACTCACACGCTCATACACCTACACGTTTACACATTTACTCTGTCTCGCACTCACACACAAACACCCTCCAAAGCATTTGAATCCATACTCAGACACACATGCCAACCCACTAAGACACATCACACAAATACACACACTCACCGCTCACATACACTTTCAAACACACACAAACACACAAGCCAACTCACAAAAACAAAATTCTCACATTGACTCTGTCACTCACACTCACACACTCAACACCACATGCAATCACACACACACAGAAACACAAACACACACGGGAATACACTCTCTCGCATTCACTGAAACACACATTTATGCACCCTCTTACACACCCACACACACAGAAATACGGACTCACAAACATAGGCCCGTACAATCACACCTATGTACCCCGTCATTCACTCACACATTCATACTCACTCACACTCAAAAACAGACTCACACACCCACACCCACACACAGAAATACATACTCACAAATATACGCACATACAGTCACACCTATGTCCCCACTCTTACTCCGACTCACACACTCATACCCCCTTACTCAAAAATAGACTCACACCTCTACACACACAAAAATACACACTCACAAACAGGTACATACAATATCACATATGTACCCCCTTTCCGTCACTCAAACATTTATACTCACTCACACTCAAAAAGAGATTCAAACACCTACCCACACACAAATACCCACTCACAAGCATATACACCTACAAACACAAATGCCCACATGCACAGATGACAACACACACTCATGCACACCCATACAAACCCATGAACACCAACACTCACACACCCACCCTCACACCAAACGCATTCACATGCTTTCACACTCACACACACAAACACACACACACCCTTGAATTCATACTCTGACCCATAAGCCAACCCACTAAGACCCGTCACACACACCCACACATAACTCACACACATTGAAATACGTACTGAAACACAGAAGCCAACTCCCACGAATAAAACTCTCACGCAGACTGTCACTGACACACACTCACCGACACATGCTATCAAACGTACACACACAAACACAGACACACTCTCTCACATTCCCTCAAACTCAGATACAAACACCCACACTTACACACTCACACACGCAGAAATATGCACTCACAAGTATACACACATACAATCACACATAGGTACCCACTCTCACTCTCACTCACACAGTCATACGCACTTACTTAAAAATTGACTCACACCTATACACACACAAAAAGGCACACTCACAAGCATATACACGTCAAAACACAAGCACACATGCCAACACACAGTCACACATTACACACGTACAGAAATACACACTCACATATATACGCACATACAATCACACATTATGCACACCTGTCACTCACTCACACCTTCGTACTCACTCGCACTCAAAAGTAGACTCACACACCTACACACACACAGAAATACACACTCACAAATATACACACATACAATCACACAATTTACCCACTCTAACTCTGACTCACACAGTCATACTCACTCACTCAAAGATAGACTCACACCTATACACACACAAGAATATACACTCCCAGGCATATACACATGAAAACACAAACACACATGCACCGATGCCAACAGTCACACACACTTTACACACTTATAAACACAGAAGTCACACACTCACCTCACAAACATATGTACATGCCATATCACATATGTACCCCCTTTCAGTCACTCACACATTTATACTCACTCACACTCAAAAATAATCTCAAACACCTACACACACAAATACGCACTCACAAGCCTATGCACATACAAACATAATCACACACATACACAGATGCCAACACACCTGCACACACCCATACACACACTCAAAAGCACACACACATTCACCCTCACACACATATGAACCTACACGTACACACAAATGCACGAGTACAAACACAAACACAACACACAGACACATAACGCAAAACACAGTATTGTACACATCACACACCAGCACACACAAAAACCCTTACACAAAAACAGTCATATACATACACCCTTGGACACAAGCACTCACACACCAACATACACACTTACACAGTAAGTCACAAACACACACTCAAAAATAGGCTCACACACCTACACACACACAGAAATACACACTCAACACTATACGCACATACAATCACACATATGTACCTACTCTCGCTCTCACTCACATATTCATACGTACTCAAAAATGGACTCGCACCTATACACACACAAAATTACACACTCACAAGCATATACACATGAAAACACAAACACACATACACAGATGCCAACACACAGTCACACACACCCTTACACACTTATAACCACACAAGTCACACACTCACCCTCACACACACTTACACACATATGAACATACACATGCAGACATTCACACTCTCTCACACACACACTCACCCACAAAATCACCCACAATATTGAATCGATACTCAAACCCGAGGCAACACACTGACACACATCACAAACGCACACCCGTTCCCATCTCACACACACACACGTACACACCCATACACACACACACTGACTCATTCACAAACACTCACAGCCATACACACTCAGATATGTACACGTACACACACCCAAACGTCCACAATCACAAACATAGATGCACACGCTCATTCATGCACATATTTACAAATTCACACTCAAATGTAATCAGACACGTACAAACACAGAAACACACACAGATATAAACAAACACTAACACACATGTGAACACACACAGGAGACAACACACACACCCCTACCCTCACATTCACACACTCACAGAAAAACACAATCACACTTAAAAAACACACGTGCATACGCAGACATGTGAATACACCCAAGCCAACACAGTAACATACAAATGCACTCATTCACTGACTCTCATACTCACCCACATATCTCCCACTGCATGCACTCACACACATACACACACACACGCACACACTCACACCAACGCACACAAGAACCAACCTCACACAATCATTCACACTCCCGCACCCAAGCACCAACGCCCACTCAATCCCAAACTCACTGACACACTCACTTGCAAACGCCTGCACATTCTCACACACCTCCCCACACCAAAACACAATGTCACACACTAACTCATTCACACTAACTCTCGCACCCATGAACAAAGAAATTCATGTTCAAATACACATGTACACACAGATGCAGTCACACATTCACTCACATACACCCACCAACACCCCAAAACTCACACTCACACTCACCCACACATGACTCCCTTGCAATCACATGCACACCTACAGAGAAAAAAATTACAGACGCTCGCACACTCACATTTACACTCCCGCACAGTCACTTACACACACATTCAAAACTCACACGCTCATACACCTACACGTTTACACATTTACTCTGTCTCGCACTCACACACAAACACCCTCCAAAGCATTTGAATCCATACTCAGACACACATGCCAACCCACTAAGACACATCACACAAATACACACACTCACCCCTCACATACACATTCAAACACACACAGACACACAAGCCAACTCACAAAAACAAAATTCTCACATTGACTCTGTCACTCACACTCACACACTCAACACCACATGCAATCACACACACACAGAAACACAAACACACACGGGAATACGCTCTCTCGCATTCACTGAAACACACATTTATACACCCTCTTACACACCCACACACACAGAAATACAGACTCACAAACATGTGCCCATACAATCACACATATGCACCCCGTCATTCACTCACACATTCATACTCACTCACACTCAAAAACAGACTCACACACCCACACCCACACACAGAAATACATACTCACAAATATACGCACATACAGTCACACCTATGTCCCCACTCTTACTCCGACTCACACACTCATACCCCCTTACTCAAAAATAGACTCACACCTCTACACACACAAAAATACACACTCACAAACAGGTACATACAATATCACATATGTACCCCCTTTCCGTCACTCAAACATTTATACTCACTCACACTCAAAAAGAGATTCAAACACCTACCCACACACAAATACCCACTCACAAGCATATACACCTACAAACACAAATGCCCACATGCACAGATGACAACACACACTCATGCACACCCATACAAACCCATGAACACCAACACTCACACACCCACCCTCACACCAAACGCATTCACATGCTTTCACACTCACACACACAAACACACACACACCCTTGAATTCATACTCTGACCCATAAGCCAACCCACTAAGACCCATCAGTCACACACACCCACACATAACTCACACACATTGAAATACGTACTGAAACACAGAAGCCAACTCCCACGAATAAAACTCTCACGCAGACTGTCACTGACACACACTCACCGACACATGCTATCAAACGTACACACACAAACACAGACACACTCTCTCACATTCCCTCAAACTCAGATACAAACACCCACACTTACACACTCACACACGCAGAAATATGCACTCACAAGTATACACACATACAATCACACATAGGTACCCACTCTCACTCTCACTCACACAGTCATACGCACTTACTTAAATATTGACTCACACCTATACACACACAAAAAGGCACACTCACAAGCATATACACGTAAAAACACAAGCACACATGCCAACACACAGTCACACATTACACACGTACGGAAATACACACTCACATATATACGCACATACAATCACACATTATGCACACCTGTCACTCACTCACACCTTCGTACTCACTCGCACTCAAAAGTAGACTCACACACCTACACACACACAGAAATACACACTCACAAATATACACACATACAATCACACAATTTACCCACTCTAACTCTGACTCACACAGTCATACTCACTCACTCAAAGATAGACTCACACCTATACACACACAAGAATATACACTCCCAGGCATATACACATGAAAACACAAACACACATGCACCGATGCCAACAGTCACACACACTTTACACACTTATAAACACAGAAGTCACACACTCACCTCACAAACATATGTACATGCCATATCACATATGTACCCCCTTTCAGTCACTCACACATTTATACTCACTCACACTCAAAAATAATCTCAAACACCTACACACACAAATACGCACTCACAAGCCTATGCACATACAAACATAATCACACACATACACAGATTCCAACACACCTGCACACACCCATACACACACTCAAAAGCACACACACATTCACCCTCACACACATATGAACCTACACGTACACACAAATGCACGAGTACAAACACAAACACAACACACAGACACATAACGCAAAACACAGTATTGTACACATCACACACCAGCACACACAAAAACCCTTACACAAAAACAGTCATATACATACACCCTTTGACACAAGCACTCACACACCAACATACACACTTACACAGTAAGTCACAAACACACACTCAAAAATAGGCTCACACACCTACACACACACAGAAATACACACTCAACACTATACGCACATACAATCACACATATGTACCTACTCTCGCTCTCACTCACATATTCATACGTACTCAAAAATGGACTCGCACCTATACACACACAAAATTACACACTCACAAGCATATACACATGAAAACACAAACACACATACACAGATGCCAACACACAGTCACACACACCCTTACACACTTATAACCACACAAGTCACACACTCACCCTCACACACACTTACACACATGAACATACACATGCAGACATTCACACTCTCTCACACACACACTCACCCACAAACTCACCCACAATATTGAATCGATACTCAAACCCGAGGCAACACACTGACACACATCACAAACGCACACCCGTTCCCATCTCACACACACACACGTACACACCCATACACACACACACTGACTCATTCACAAACACTCACAGCCATACACACTCAGATATGTACACATACACACACCCAAACGTCCACAATCACAAACATAGATGCACACGCTCATTCAGGCACATATTTACAAATTCACACTCAAATGTAATCAGACACGTACAAACACAGAAACACACACAGATATAAACAAACACTAACACACATGCGAACACACACAGGAGACAACACACACACCCCTACCCTCACATTCACACACTCACAGAAAAACACAATCACACTTAAAAAACACACGTGCATACGCAGACATGTGAATACACCCAAGCCAACACAGTAACATACAAATGCACTCATTCACTGACTCTCATACTCACCCACATATCTCCCACTGCATGCACTCACACACATACACACACACGCACACACTCACACCAATGCACACAATAACCAACCTCACACAATCATTCACACTCCCGCACCCAAGTACCAATGCACACTCAATCCCAAACTCACTGACACACTCACTTGCAAACGCCTGCACATTCTCACACACCTCCCCACACCAAAACACAATGTCACACACTAACTCATTCACACTAACTCTCGCACCCATGAACAAAGAAATTCATGTTCAAATACACATGTACACACAGATGCAGTCACACATTCACTCACATACACCCACCAACACCCCAAAACTCACACTCACCCACACAAGACTCCCTTGCAATCACATGCACACCTACAGAGAAAAAATTCCAGACGCTCGCACACTCACATTTACACTCCCGCACAGTCACTTACACACACATTCAAAACTCACACGCTCATACACCTACACGTTTACACATTTACTCTGTCTCGCACTCACACACAAACACCCTCCAAAGCATTTGAATCCATACTCAGACACACATGCCAACCCACTAAGACACATCACACAAATACACACACTCACCGCTCACATACACTTTCAAACACACACAAACACACAAGCCAACTCACAAAAACAAAATTCTCACATTGACTCTGTCACTCACACTCACACACTCAACACCACATGCAATCACACACACACAGAAACACAAACACACACGGGAATACACTCTCTCGCATTCACTGAAACACACATTTATGCACCCTCTTACACACCCACACACACAGAAATACGGACTCACAAACATAGGCCCGTACAATCACACCTATGTACCCCGTCATTCACTCACACATTCATACTCACTCACACTCAAAAACAGACTCACACACCCACACCCACACACAGAAATACATACTCACAAATATACGCACATACAGTCACACCTATGTCCCCACTCTTACTCCGACTCACACACTCATACCCCCTTACTCAAAAATAGACTCACACCTCTACACACACAAAAATACACACTCACAAACAGGTACATACAATATCACATATGTACCCCCTTTCCGTCACTCAAACATTTATACTCACTCACACTCAAAAAGAGATTCAAACACCTACCCACACACAAATACCCACTCACAAGCATATACACCTACAAACACAAATGCCCACATGCACAGATGACAACACACACTCATGCACACCCATACAAACCCATGAACACCAACACTCACACACCCACCCTCACACCAAACGCATTCACATGCTTTCACACTCACACACACAAACACACACACACCCTTGAATTCATACTCTGACCCATAAGCCAACCCACTAAGACCCGTCACACACACCCACACATAACTCACACACATTGAAATACGTACTGAAACACAGAAGCCAACTCCCACGAATAAAACTCTCACGCAGACTGTCACTGACACACACTCACCGACACATGCTATCAAACGTACACACACAAACACAGACACACTCTCTCACATTCCCTCAAACTCAGATACAAACACCCACACTTACACACTCACACACGCAGAAATATGCACTCACAAGTATACACACATACAATCACACATAGGTACCCACTCTCACTCTCACTCACACAGTCATACGCACTTACTTAAAAATTGACTCACACCTATACACACACAAAAAGGCACACTCACAAGCATATACACGTAAAAACACAAGCACACATGCCAACACACAGTCACACATTACACACGTACAGAAATACACACTCACATATATACGCACATACAATCACACATTATGCACACCTGTCACTCACTCACACCTTCGTACTCACTCGCACTCAAAAGTAGACTCACACACCTACACACACACAGAAATACACACTCACAAATATACACACATACAATCACTCAATTTACCCACTCTAACTCTGACTCACACAGTCATACTCACTCAAAGATAGACTCACACCTATACACACACACAAGAATATACACTCCCAGGCATATACACATGAAAACACAAACACACATGCACCGATGCCCACAGTCACACACACCTTTACACACTTATAAACACAGAAGTCACACACTCACCTCACAAACATATGTACATGCCATATCACATATGTACCCCCTTTCAGTCACTCACACATTTATACTCACTCACACTCAAAAATAATCTCAAACACCTACACACACAAATACGCACTCACAAGCCTATGCACAACATACAAACGTAAACACACACATACACAGATGCCAACACAGCTGCACACACCCATACACACACTCAAAAGCACACACACATTCACCCTCACACACATATGAACCTACACGTACACACAAATGCACGAGTACAAACACAAACACAACACACAGACACATAACGCAAAACACAGTATTGTACACATCACACACCAGCCCACACAAAAACCCTTACACAAAAACATTCATATACATACACCCTTGGACACAAGCACTCACACACCAACATACACACTTACACAGTAAGTCACAAACACTCACACTCAAAAATAGGCTCACACACCTACACACACACAGAAATACACACTCAACACTATACGCACATACAATCACACATATGTACCTACTCTCGCTCTCACTCACATATTCATACGTACTCAAAAATGGACTCGCACCTATACACACACAAAATTACACACTCACAAGCATATACACATGAAAACACAAACACACATACACAGATGCCAACACACAGTCACACACACCCTTACACACTTATAACCACACAAGTCACACACTCACCCTCACACACACTTACACACATGAACATACACATGCAGACATTCACACTCTCTCACACACACACTCACCCACAAACTCACCCACAATATTGAATCGATACTCAAACCCGAGGCAACACACTGACACACATCACAAACGCACACCCGTTCCCATCTCACACACACACACGTACACACCCATACACACACACACTGACTCATTCACAAACACTCACAGCCATACACACTCAGATATGTACACGTACACACACCCAAACGTCCACAATCACAAACATAGATGCACACGCTCATTCAGGCACATATTTACAAATTCACACTCAAATGTAATCAGACACGTACAAACACAGAAACACACACAGATATAAACAAACACTAACACACATGCGAACACACACAGGAGACAACACACACACCCCTACCCTCACATTCACACACTCACAGAAAAACACAATCACACTTAAAAAACACACGTGCATACGCAGACATGTGAATACACCCAAGCCAACACAGTAACATACAAATGCACTCATTCACTGACTCTCATACTCACCCACATATCTCCCACTGCATGCACTCACACACATACACACACACGCACACACTCACACCAATGCACACAATAACCAACCTCACACAATCATTCACACTCCCGCACCCAAGCACCAATGCACACTCAATCCCAAACTCACTGACACACTCACTTGCAAACGCCTGCACATTCTCACACACCTCCCCACACCAAAACACAATGTCACACACTAACTCATTCACACTAACTCTCGCACCCATGAACAAAGAAATTCATGTTCAAATACACATGTACACACAGATGCAGTCACACATTCACTCACATCCACCCACCAACACCCCAAAACTCACACTCACCCACACATGACTCCCTTGCAATCACATGCACACCTACAGAGAAAAAATTCCAGACGCTCGCACACTCACATTTACACTCCCGCACAGTCACTTACACACACATTCAAAACTCACACGCTCATACACCTACACGTTTACACATTTACTCTGTCTCGCACTCACACACAAACACCCTCCAAAGCATTTGAATCCATACTCAGACACACATGCCAACCCACTAAGACACATCACACAAATACACACACTCACCCCTCACATACACATTCAAACACACACAGACACACAAGCCAACTCACAAAAACAAAATTCTCACATTGACTCTGTCACTCACACTCACACACTCAACACCACATGCAATCACACACACACAGAAACACAAACACACACGGGAATACGCTCTCTCGCATTCACTGAAACACACATTTATACACCCTCTTACACACCCACACACACAGAAATACAGACTCACAAACATGTGCCCATACAATCACACATATGCACCCCGTCATTCACTCACACATTCATACTCACTCACACTCAAAAACAGACTCACACACCCACACCCACACACAGAAATACATACTCACAAATATACGCACATACAGTCACACCTATGTCCCCACTCTTACTCCGACTCACACACTCATACCCCCTTACTCAAAAATAGACTCACACCTCTACACACACAAAAATACACACTCACAAACAGGTACATACAATATCACATATGTACCCCCTTTCCGTCACTCAAACATTTATACTCACTCACACTCAAAAAGAGATTCAAACACCTACCCACACACAAATACCCACTCACAAGCATATACACCTACAAACACAAATGCCCACATGCACAGATGACAACACACACTCATGCACACCCATACAAACCCATGAACACCAACACTCACACACCCACCCTCACACCAAACGCATTCACATGCTTTCACACTCACACACACACACCCTTGAATTCATACTCTGACCCATAAGCCAACCCACTAAGACCCATCAGTCACACACACCCACACATAACTCACACACATTGAAATACGTACTGAAACACAGAAGCCAACTCCCACGAATAAAACTCTCACGCAGACTGTCACTGACACACACTCACCGACACATGCTATCAAACGTACACACACAAACACAGACACACTCTCTCACATTCCCTCAAACTCAGATACAAACACCCACACTTACACACTCACACACGCAGAAATATGCACTCACAAGTATACACACATACAATCACACATAGGTACCCACTCTCACTCTCACTCACACAGTCATACGCACTTACTTAAAAATTGACTCACACCTATACACACACAAAAAGGCACACTCACAAGCATATACACGTAAAAACACAAGCACACATGCCAACACACAGTCACACATTACACACGTACAGAAATACACACTCACATATATACGCACATACAATCACACATTATGCACACCTGTCACTCACTCACACCTTCGTACTCACTCACACTCAAAAGTAGACTCACACACCTACACACACACAGAAATACACACTCACAAATATACACACATACAATCACACAATTTACCCACTCTAACTCTGACTCACACAGTCATACTCACTCACTCAAAGATAGACTCACACCTATACACACACAAGAATATACACTCCCAGGCATATACACATGAAAACACAAACACACATGCACCGATGCCAACAGTCACACACACTTTACACACTTATAAACACAGAAGTCACACACTCACCTCACAAACATATGTACATGCCATATCACATATGTACCCCCTTTCAGTCACTCACACATTTATACTCACTCACACTCAAAAATAATCTCAAACACCTACACACACAAATACGCACTCACAAGCCTATGCACATACAAACATAATCACACACATACACAGATGCCAACACACCTGCACACACCCATACACACACTCAAAAGCACACACACATTCACCCTCACACACATATGAACCTACACGTACACACAAATGCACGAGTACAAACACAAACACAACACACAGACACATAACGCAAGACACAGTATTGTACACATCACACACCAGCACACACAAAAACCCTTACACAAAAACATTCATATACATACACCCTTGGACACAAGCACTCACACACCAACATACACACTTACACAGTAAGTCACAAACACACACTCAAAAATAGGCTCACACACCTACACACACACAGAAATACACACTCAACACTATACGCACATACAATCACACATATGTACCTACTCTCGCTCTCACTCACATATTCATACGTACTCAAAAATGGACTCGCACCTATACACACACAAAATTACACACTCACAAGCATATACACATGAAAACACAAACACACATACACAGATGCCAACACACAGTCACACACACCCTTACACACTTATAACCACACAAGTCACACACTCACCCTCACACACACTTACACACATATGAACATACACATGCAGACATTCACACTCTCTCACACACACACTCAAGCACAAACTCACCCACAATATTGAATCGATACTCAAACCCGAGGCAACACACTGACACACATCACAAACGCACACCCGTGCCCATCTCACACACACACACGTACACACCCATACACACACACACTGACTCATTCACAAACACTCACTGCCATACACACTCAGATATGTACACGTACACACACCCAAACGTCCACAATCACAAACATAGATGCACACGCTCATTCATGCACATATTTACAAATTCACACTCAAATGTAATCAGACACGTACAAACACAGAAACACACACAGATATAAACAAACACTAACACACATGTGAACACACACAGGAGACAACACACACACCCCTACCCTCACATTCACACACTCACAGAAAAACACAATCACACTTAAAAAACACACGTGCATACGCAGACATGTGAATACACCCAAGCCAACACAGTAACATACAAATGCACTCATTCACTGACTCTCATACTCACCCACATATCTCCCACTGCATGCACTCACACACATACACACACACACGCACACACTCACACCAACGCACACAAGAACCAACCTCACACAATCATTCACACTCCCGCACCCAAGCACCAACGCCCACTCAATCCCAAACTCACTGACACACTCACTTGCAAACGCCTGCACATTCTCACACACCTCCCCACACCAAAACACAATGTCACACACTAACTCATTCACACTAACTCTCGCACCCATGAACAAAGAAATTCATGTTCAAATACACATGTACACACAGATGCAGTCACACATTCACTCACATACACCCACCAACACCCCAAAACTCACACTCACACTCACCCACACATGACTCCCTTGCAATCACATGCACACCTACAGAGAAAAAAATTACAGACGCTCGCACACTCACATTTACACTCCCGCACAGTCACTTACACACACATTCAAAACTCACACGCTCATACACCTACACGTTTACACATTTACTCTGTCTCGCACTCACACACAAACACCCTCCAAAGCATTTGAATCCATACTCAGACACACATGCCAACCCACTAAGACACATCACACAAATACACACACTCACCCCTCACATACACATTCAAACACACACAGACACACAAGCCAACTCACAAAAACAAAATTCTCACATTGACTCTGTCACTCACACTCACACACTCAACACCACATGCAATCACACACACACAGAAACACAAACACACACGGGAATACGCTCTCTCGCATTCACTGAAACACACATTTATACACCCTCTTACACACCCACACACACAGAAATACAGACTCACAAACATGTGCCCATACAATCACACATATGCACCCCGTCATTCACTCACACATTCATACTCACTCACACTCAAAAACAGACTCACACACCCACACCCACACACAGAAATACATACTCACAAATATACGCACATACAGTCACACCTATGTCCCCACTCTTACTCCGACTCACACACTCATACCCCCTTACTCAAAAATAGACTCACACCTCTACACACACAAAAATACACACTCACAAACAGGTACATACAATATCACATATGTACCCCCTTTCCGTCACTCAAACATTTATACTCACTCACACTCAAAAAGAGATTCAAACACCTACCCACACACAAATACCCACTCACAAGCATATACACCTACAAACACAAATGCCCACATGCACAGATGACAACACACACTCATGCACACCCATACAAACCCATGAACACCAACACTCACACACCCACCCTCACACCAAACGCATTCACATGCTTTCACACTCACACACACAAACACACACACACCCTTGAATTCATACTCTGACCCATAAGCCAACCCACTAAGACCCATCAGTCACACACACCCACACATAACTCACACACATTGAAATACGTACTGAAACACAGAAGCCAACTCCCACGAATAAAACTCTCACGCAGACTGTCACTGACACACACTCACCGACACATGCTATCAAACGTACACACACAAACACAGACACACTCTCTCACATTCCCTCAAACTCAGATACAAACACCCACACTTACACACTCACACACGCAGAAATATGCACTCACAAGTATACACACATACAATCACACATAGGTACCCACTCTCACTCTCACTCACACAGTCATACGCACTTACTTAAAAATTGACTCACACCTATACACACACAAAAAGGCACACTCACAAGCATATACACGTCAAAACACAAGCACACATGCCAACACACAGTCACACATTACACACGTACAGAAATACACACTCACATATATACGCACATACAATCACACATTATGCACACCTGTCACTCACTCACACCTTCGTACTCACTCGCACTCAAAAGTAGACTCACACACCTACACACACACAGAAATACACACTCACAAATATACACACATACAATCACACAATTTACCCACTCTAACTCTGACTCACACAGTCATACTCACTCACTCAAAGATAGACTCACACCTATACACACACAAGAATATACACTCCCAGGCATATACACATGAAAACACAAACACACATGCACCGATGCCAACAGTCACACACACTTTACACACTTATAAACACAGAAGTCACACACTCACCTCACAAACATATGTACATGCCATATCACATATGTACCCCCTTTCAGTCACTCACACATTTATACTCACTCACACTCAAAAATAATCTCAAACACCTACACACACAAATACGCACTCACAAGCCTATGCACATACAAACATAATCACACACATACACAGATTCCAACACACCTGCACACACCCATACACACACTCAAAAGCACACACACATTCACCCTCACACACATATGAACCTACACGTACACACAAATGCACGAGTACAAACACAAACACAACACACAGACACATAACGCAAAACACAGTATTGTACACATCACACACCAGCACACACAAAAACCCTTACACAAAAACAGTCATATACATACACCCTTGGACACAAGCACTCACACACCAACATACACACTTACACAGTAAGTCACAAACACACACTCAAAAATAGGCTCACACACCTACACACACACAGAAATACACACTCAACACTATACGCACATACAATCACACATATGTACCTACTCTCGCTCTCACTCACATATTCATACGTACTCAAAAATGGACTCGCACCTATACACACACAAAATTACACACTCACAAGCATATACACATGAAAACACAAACACACATACACAGATGCCAACACACAGTCACACACACCCTTACACACTTATAACCACACAAGTCACACACTCACCCTCACACACACTTACACACATATGAACATACACATGCAGACATTCACACTCTCTCACACACACACTCACCCACAAACTCACCCACAATATTGAATCGATACTCAAACCCGAGGCAACACACTGACACACATCACAAACACACACCCGTTCCCATCTCACACACACACACGTACACACCCATACACACACACACTGACTCATTCACAAACACTCACTGCCATACACACTCAGATATGTACACGTACACACACCCAAACGTCCACAATCACAAACATAGATGCACACGCTCATTCATGCACATATTTACAAATTCACACTCAAATGTAATCAGACACGTACAAACACAGAAACACACACAGATATAAACAAACACTAACACACATGTGAACACACACAGGAGACAACACACACACCCCTACCCTCACATTCACACACTCACAGAAAAACACAATCACACTTAAAAAACACACGTGCATACGCAGACATGTGAATACACCCAAGCCAACACAGTAACATACAAATGCACTCATTCACTGACTCTCATACTCACCCACATATCTCCCACTGCATGCACTCACACACATACACACACACACGCACACACTCACACCAACGCACACAAGAACCAACCTCACACAATCATTCACACTCCCGCACCCAAGCACCAACGCACACTCAATCCCAAACTCACTGACACACTCACTTGCAAACGCCTGCACATTCTCACACACCTCCCCACACCAAAACACAATGTCACACACTAACTCATTCACACTAACTCTCGCACCCATGAACAAAGAAATTCATGTTCAAATACACATGTACACACAGATGCAGTCACACATTCACTCACATACACCCACCAACACCCCAAAACTCACACTCACACTCACCCACACATGACTCCCTTGCAATCACATGCACACCTACAGAGAAAAAAATTCCAGACGCTCGCACACTCACATTTACACTCCCGCACAGTCACTTACACACACATTCAAAACTCACACGCTCATACACCTACACGTTTACACATTTACTCTGTCTCGCACTCACACACAAACACCCTCCAAAGCATTTGAATCCATACTCAGACACACATGCCAACCCACTAAGACACATCACACAAATACACACACTCACCCCTCACATACACATTCAAACACACACAGACACACAAGCCAACTCACAAAAACAAAATTCTCACATTGACTCTGTCACTCACACTCACACACTCAACACCACATGCAATCACACACACACAGAAACACAAACACACACGGGAATACGCTCTCTCGCATTCACTGAAACACACATTTATACACCCTCTTACACACCCACACACACAGAAATACAGACTCACAAACATGTGCCCATACAATCACACATATGCACCCCGTCATTCACTCACACATTCATACTCACTCACACTCAAAAACAGACTCACACACCCACACCCACACACAGAAATACATACTCACAAATATACGCACATACAGTCACACCTATGTCCCCACTCTTACTCCGACTCACACACTCATACCCCCTTACTCAAAAATAGACTCACACCTCTACACACACAAAAATACACATTCACAAACAGGTACATACAATATCACATATGTACCCCCTTTCCGTCACTCAAACATTTATACTCACTCACACTCAAAAAGAGATTCAAACACCTACACACACACAAATACCCACTCACAAGCATATACACCTACAAACACAAATGCCCACATGCACAGATGACAACACACACTCATGCACACCCATACAAACCCATGAACACCAACACTCACACACACACCCTCACACCAAACGCATTCACATGCTTTCACACTCACACACACAAACACACACACACCCTTGAATTCATACTCTGACCCATAAGCCAACCCACTAAGACCCATCAGTCACACACACCCACACATAACTCACACACATTGAAATACGTACTGAAACACAGAAGCCAACTCCCACGAATAAAACTCTCACGCAGACTGTCACTGACACACACTCACCGACACATGCTATCAAACGTACACACACAAACACAGACACACTCTCTCACATTCCCTCAAACTCAGATACAAACACCCACACTTACACACTCACACACGCAGAAATATGCACTCACAAGTATACACACATACAATCACACATAGGTACCCACTCTCACTCTCACTCACACAGTCATACGCACTTACTTAAAAATTGACTCACACCTATACACACACAAAAAGGCACACTCACAAGCATATACACGTCAAAACACAAGCACACATGCCAACACACAGTCACACATTACACACGTACAGAAATACACACTCACATATATACGCACATACAATCACACATTATGCACACCTGTCACTCACTCACACCTTCGTACTCACTCGCACTCAAAAGTAGACTCACACACCTACACACACACAGAAATACACACTCACAAATATACACACATACAATCACACAATTTACCCACTCTAACTCTGACTCACACAGTCATACTCACTCACTCAAAGATAGACTCACACCTATACACACACAAGAATATACACTCCCAGGCATATACACATGAAAACACAAACACACATGCACCGATGCCAACAGTCACACACACTTTACACACTTATAAACACAGAAGTCACACACTCACCTCACAAACATATGTACATGCCATATCACATATGTACCCCCTTTCAGTCACTCACACATTTATACTCACTCACACTCAAAAATAATCTCAAACACCTACACACACAAATACGCACTCACAAGCCTATGCACATACAAACATAATCACACACATACACAGATGCCAACACACCTGCACACACCCATACACACACTCAAAAGCACACACACATTCACCCTCACACACATATGAACCTACACGTACACACAAATGCACGAGTACAAACACAAACACAACACACAGACACATAACGCAAAACACAGTATTGTACACATCACACACCAGCACACACAAAAACCCTTACACAAAAACATTCATATACATACACCCTTGGACACAAGCACTCACACACCAACATACACACTTACACAGTAAGTCACAAACACACACTCAAAAATAGGCTCACACACCTACACACACACAGAAATACACACTCAACACTATACGCACATACAATCACACATATGTACCTACTCTCGCTCTCACTCACATATTCATACGTACTCAAAAATGGACTCGCACCTATACACACACAAAATTACACACTCACAAGCATATACACATGAAAACACAAACACACATACACAGATGCCAACACACAGTCACACACACCCTTACACACTTATAACCACACAAGTCACACACTCACCCTCACACACACTTACACACATATGAACATACACATGCAGACATTCACACTCTCTCACACACACACTCACCCACAAACTCACCCACAATATTGAATCGATACTCAAACCCGAGGCAACACACTGACACACATCACAAACGCACACCCGTTCCCATCTCACACACACACACGTACACACCCATACACACACACACTGACTCATTCACAAACACTCACTGCCATACACACTCAGATATGTATACGTACACACACCCAAACGTCCACAATCACAAACATAGATGCACACGCTCATTCATGCACATATTTACAAATTCACACTCAAATGTAATCAGACACGTACAAACACAGAAACACACACAGATATAAACAAACACTAACACACATGTGAACACACACAGGAGACAACACACACACCCCTACCCTCACATTCACACACTCACAGAAAAACACAATCACACTTAAAAAACACACGTGCATACGCAGACATGTGAATACACCCAAGCCAACACAGTAACATACAAATGCACTCATTCACTGACTCTCATACTCACCCACATATCTCCCACTGCATGCACTCACACACATACACACACACACGCACACACTCACACCAACGCACACAAGAACCAACCTCACACAATCATTCACACTCCCGCACCCAAGCACCAACGCCCACTCAATCCCAAACTCACTGACACACTCACTTGCAAACGCCTGCACATTCTCACACACCTCCCCACACCAAAACACAATGTCACACACTAACTCATTCACACTAACTCTCGCACCCATGAACAAAGAAATTCATGTTCAAATACACATGTACACACAGATGCAGTCACACATTCACTCACATACACCCACCAACACCCCAAAACTCACACTCACACTCACCCACACATGACTCCCTTGCAATCACATGCACACCTACAGAGAAAAAAATTACAGACGCTCGCACACTCACATTTACACTCCCGCACAGTCACTTACACACACATTCAAAACTCACACGCTCATACACCTACACGTTTACACATTTACTCTGTCTCGCACTCACACACAAACACCCTCCAAAGCATTTGAATCCATACTCAGACACACATGCCAACCCACTAAGACACATCACACAAATACACACACTCACCCCTCACATACACATTCAAACACACACAGACACACAAGCCAACTCACAAAAACAAAATTCTCACATTGACTCTGTCACTCACACTCACACACTCAACACCACATGCAATCACACACACACAGAAACAAAAACACACACGGGAATACGCTCTCTCGCATTCACTGAAACACACATTTATACACCCTCTTACACACCCACACACACAGAAATACAGACTCACAAACATGTGCCCATACAATCACACATATGCACCCCGTCATTCACTCACACATTCATACTCACTCACACTCAAAAACAGACTCACACACCCACACCCACACACAGAAATACATACTCACAAATATACGCACATACAGTCACACCTATGTCCCCACTCTTACTCCGACTCACACACTCATACCCCCTTACTCAAAAATAGACTCACACCTCTACACACACAAAAATACACACTCACAAACAGGTACATACAATATCACATATGTACCCCCTTTCCGTCACTCAAACATTTATACTCACTCACACTCAAAAAGAGATTCAAACACCTACCCACACACAAATACCCACTCACAAGCATATACACCTACAAACACAAATGCCCACATGCACAGATGACAACACACACTCATGCACACCCATACAAACCCATGAACACCAACACTCACACACCCACCCTCACACCAAACGCATTCACATGCTTTCACACTCACACACACAAACACACACACACCCTTGAATTCATACTCTGACCCATAAGCCAACCCACTAAGACCCATCAGTCACACACACCCACACATAACTCACACACATTGAAATACGTACTGAAACACAGAAGCCAACTCCCACGAATAAAACTCTCACGCAGACTGTCACTGACACACACTCACCGACACATGCTATCAAACGTACACACACAAACACAGACACACTCTCTCACATTCCCTCAAACTCAGATACAAACACCCACACTTACACACTCACACACGCAGAAATATGCACTCACAAGTATACACACATACAATCACACATAGGTACCCACTCTCACTCTCACTCACACAGTCATACGCACTTACTTAAAAATTGACTCACACCTATACACACACAAAAAGGCACACTCACAAGCATATACACGTAAAAACACAAGCACACATGCCAACACACAGTCACACATTACACACGTACAGAAATACACACTCACATATATACGCACATACAATCACACATTATGCACACCTGTCACTCACTCACACCTTCGTACTCACTCGCACTCAAAAGTAGACTCACACACCTACACACACACAGAAATACACACTCACAAATATACACACATACAATCACACAATTTACCCACTCTAACTCTGACTCACACAGTCATACTCACTCACTCAAAGATAGACTCACACCTATACACACACAAGAATATACACTCCCAGGCATATACACATGAAAACACAAACACACATGCACCGATGCCAACAGTTACACACACTTTACACACTTATAAACACAGAAGTCACACACTCACCTCACAAACATATGTACATGCCATATCACATATGTACCCCCTTTCAGTCACTCACACATTTATACTCACTCACACTCAAAAATAATCTCAAACACCTACACACACAAATACGCACTCACAAGCCTATGCACATACAAACATAATCACACACATACACAGATTCCAACACACCTGCACACACCCATACACACACTCAAAAGCACACACACATTCACCCTCACACACATATGAACCTACACGTACACACAAATGCACGAGTACAAACACAAACACAACACACAGACACATAACGCAAAACACAGTATTGTACACATCACACACCAGCACACACAAAAACCCTTACACAAAAACAGTCATATACATACACCCTTGGACACAAGCACTCACACACCAACATACACACTTACACAGTAAGTCACAAACACACACTCAAAAATAGGCTCACACACCTACACACACACAGAAATACACACTCAACACTATACGCACATACAATCACACATATGTACCTACTCTCGCTCTCACTCACATATTCATACGTACTCAAAAATGGACTCGCACCTATACACACACAAAATTACACACTCACAAGCATATACACATGAAAACACAAACACACATACACAGATGCCAACACACAGTCACACACACCCTTACACACTTATAACCACACAAGTCACACACTCACCCTCACACACACTTACACACATATGAACATACACATGCAGACATTCACACTCTCTCACACACACACTCACCCACAAACTCACCCACAATATTGAATCGATACTCAAACCCGAGGCAACACACTGACACACATCACAAACGCACACCCATTCCCATCTCACACACACACACGTACACACCCATACACACACACACTGACTCATTCACAAACACTCACTGCCATACACACTCAGATATGTACACGTACACACACCCAAACGTCCACAATCACAAACATAGATGCACACGCTCATTCATGCACATATTTACAAATTCACACTCAAATGTAATCAGACACGTACAAACACAGAAACACACACAGATATAAACAAACACTAACACACATGTGAACACACACAGGAGACAACACACACACCCCTACCCTCACATTCACACACTCACAGAAAAACACAATCACACTTAAAAAACACACGTGCATACGCAGACATGTGAATACACCCAAGCCAACACAGTAACATACAAATGCACTCATTCACTGACTCTCATACTCACCCACATATCTCCCACTGCATGCACTCACACACATACACACACACACGCACACACTCACACCAACGCACACAAGAACCAACCTCACACAATCATTCACACTCCCGCACCCAAGCACCAACGCACACTCAATCCCAAACTCACTGACACACTCACTTGCAAACGCCTGCACATTCTCACACACCTCCCCACACCAAAACACAATGTCACACACTAACTCATTCACACTAACTCTCGCACCCATGAACAAAGAAATTCATGTTCAAATACACATGTACACACAGATGCAGTCACACATTCACTCACATACACCCACCAACACCCCAAAACTCACACTCACACTCACCCACACATGACTCCCTTGCAATCACATGCACACCTACAGAGAAAAAAATTCCAGACGCTCGCACACTCACATTTACACTCCCGCACAGTCACTTACACACACATTCAAAACTCACACGCTCATACACCTACACGTTTACACATTTACTCTGTCTCGCACTCACACACAAACACCCTCCAAAGCATTTGAATCCATACTCAGACACACATGCCAACCCACTAAGACACATCACACAAATACACACACTCACCCCTCACATACACATTCAAACACACACAGACACACAAGCCAACTCACAAAAACAAAATTCTCACATTGACTCTGTCACTCACACTCACACACTCAACACCACATGCAATCACACACACACAGAAACACAAACACACACGGGAATACGCTCTCTCGCATTCACTGAAACACACATTTATACACCCTCTTACACACCCACACACACAGAAATACAGACTCACAAACATGTGCCCATACAATCACACATATGCACCCCGTCATTCACTCACACATTCATACTCACTCACACTCAAAAACAGACTCACACACCCACACCCACACACAGAAATACATACTCACAAATATACGCACATACAGTCACACCTATGTCCCCACTCTTACTCCGACTCACACACTCATACCCCCTTACTCAAAAATAGACTCACACCTCTACACACACAAAAATACACACTCACAAACAGGTACATACAATATCACATATGTACCCCCTTTCCGTCACTCAAACATTTATACTCACTCACACTCAAAAAGAGATTCAAACACCTACCCACACACAAATACCCACTCACAAGCATATACACCTACAAACACAAATGCCCACATGCACAGATGACAACACACACTCATGCACACCCATACAAACCCATGAACACCAACACTCACACACCCACCCTCACACCAAACGCATTCACATGTTTTCACACTCACACACACAAACACACACACACCCTTGAATTCATACTCTGACCCATAAGCCAACCCACTAAGACCCATCAGTCACACACACCCACACATAACTCACACACATTGAAATACGTACTGAAACACAGAAGCCAACTCCCACGAATAAAACTCTCACGCAGACTGTCACTGACACACACTCACCGACACATGCTATCAAACGTACACACACAAACACAGACACACTCTCTCACATTCCCTCAAACTCAGATACAAACACCCACACTTACACACTCACACACGCAGAAATATGCACTCACAAGTATACACACATACAATCACACATAGGTACCCACTCTCACTCTCACTCACACAGTCATACGCACTTACTTAAAAATTGACTCACACCTATACACACACAAAAAGGCACACTCACAAGCATATACACGTCAAAACACAAGCACACATGCCAACACACAGTCACACATTACACACGTACAGAAATACACACTCACATATATACGCACATACAATCACACATTATGCACACCTGTCACTCACTCACACCTTCGTACTCACTCGCACTCAAAAGTAGACTCACACACCTACACACACACAGAAATACACACTCACAAATATACACACATACAATCACACAATTTACCCACTCTAACTCTGACTCACACAGTCATACTCACTCACTCAAAGATAGACTCACACCTATACACACACAAGAATATACACTCCCAGGCATATACACATGAAAACACAAACACACATGCACCGATGCCAACAGTCACACACACTTTACACACTTATAAACACAGAAGTCACACACTCACCTCACAAACATATGTACATGCCATATCACATATGTACCCCCTTTCAGTCACTCACACATTTATACTCACTCACACTCAAAAATAATCTCAAACACCTACACACACAAATACGCACTCACAAGCCTATGCACATACAAACATAATCACACACATACACAGATGCCAACACACCTGCACACACCCATACACACACTCAAAAGCACACACACATTCACCCTCACACACATATGAACCTACACGTACACACAAATGCACGAGTACAAACACAAACACAACACACAGACACATAACGCAAAACACAGTATTGTACACATCACACACCAGCACACACAAAAACCCTTACACAAAAACATTCATATACATACACCCTTGGACACAAGCACTCACACACCAACATACACACTTACACAGTAAGTCACAAACACTCACACTCAAAAATAGGCTCACACACCTACACACACACAGAAATACACACTCAACACTATACGCACATACAATCACACATATGTACCTACTCTCGCTCTCACTCACATATTCATACGTACTCAAAAATGGACTCGCACCTATACACACACAAAATTACACACTCACAAGCATATACACATGAAAACACAAACACACATACACAGATGCCAACACACAGTCACACACACTCTTACACACTTATAACCACACAAGTCACACACTCACCCTCACACACACTTACACACATATGAACATACACATGCAGACATTCACACTCTCTCACACACACACTCACCCACAAACTCACCCACAATATTGAATCGATACTCAAACCCGAGGCAACACACTGACACACATCACAAACGCACACCCGTTCCCATCTCACACACACACACGTACACACCCATACACACACACACTGACTCATTCACAAACACTCACTGCCATACACACTCAGATATGTACACGTACACACACCCAAACGTCCACAATCACAAACATAGATGCACACGCTCATTCATGCACATATTTACAAATTCACACTCAAATGTAATCAGACACGTACAAACACAGAAACACACACAGATATAAACAAACACTAACACACATGTGAACACACACAGGAGACAACACACACACCCCTACCCTCACATTCACACACTCACAGAAAAACACAATCACACTTAAAAAACACACGTGCATACGCAGACGTGAATACACCCAAGCCAACACAGTAACATACAAATGCACTCATTCACTGACTCTCATACTCACCCACATATCTCCCACTGCATGCACTCAAACACATACACACACACACGCACACACTCACACCAACGCACACAAGAACCAACCTCACACAATCATTCACACTCCCGCACCCAAGCACCAACGCCCACTCAATCCCAAACTCACTGACACACTCACTTGCAAACGCCTGCACATTCTCACACACCTCCCCACACCAAAACACAATGTCACACACTAACTCATTCACACTAACTCTCGCACCCATGAACAAAGAAATTCATGTTCAAATACACATGTACACACAGATGCAGTCACACATTCACTCACATACACCCACCAACACCCCAAAACTCACACTCACACTCACCCACACATGACTCCCTTGCAATCACATGCACACCTACAGAGAAAAAAATTACAGACGCTCGCACACTCACATTTACACTCCCGCACAGTCACTTACACACACATTCAAAACTCACACGCTCATACACCTACACGTTTACACATTTACTCTGTCTCGCACTCACACACAAACACCCTCCAAAGCATTTGAATCCATACTCAGACACACATGCCAACCCACTAAGACACATCACACAAATACACACACTCACCCCTCACATACACATTCAAACACACACAGACACACAAGCCAACTCACAAAAACAAAATTCTCACATTGACTCTGTCACTCACACTCACACACTCAACACCACATGCAATCACACACACACAGAAACACAAACACACACGGGAATACGCTCTCTCGCATTCACTGAAACACACATTTATACACCCTCTTACACACCCACACACACAGAAATACAGACTCACAAACATGTGCCCATACAATCACACATATGCACCCCGTCATTCACTCACACATTCATACTCACTCACACTCAAAAACAGACTCACACACCCACACCCACACACAGAAATACATACTCACAAATATACGCACATACAGTCACACCTATGTCCCCACTCTTACTCCGACTCACACACTCATACCCCCTTACTCAAAAATAGACTCACACCTCTACACACACAAAAATACACACTCACAAACAGGTACATACAATATCACATATGTACCCCCTTTCCGTCACTCAAACATTTATACTCACTCACACTCAAAAAGAGATTCAAACACCTACCCACACACAAATACCCACTCACAAGCATATACACCTACAAACACAAATGCCCACATGCACAGATGACAACACACACTCATGCACACCCATACAAACCCATGAACACCAACACTCACACACCCACCCTCACACCAAACGCATTCACATGCTTTCACACTCACACACACAAACACACACACACCCTTGAATTCATACTCTGACCCATAAGCCAACCCACTAAGACCCATCAGTCACACACACCCACACATAACTCACACACATTGAAATACGTACTGAAACACAGAAGCCAACTCCCACGAATAAAACTCTCACGCAGACTGTCACTGACACACACTCACCGACACATGCTATCAAACGTACACACACAAACACAGACACACTCTCTCACATTCCCTCAAACTCAGATACAAACACCCACACTTACACACTCACACACGCAGAAATATGCACTCACAAGTATACACACATACAATCACACATAGGTACCCACTCTCACTCTCACTCACACAGTCATACGCACTTACTTAAAAATTGACTCACACCTATACACACACAAAAAGGCACACTCACAAGCATATACACGTAAAAACACAAGCACACATGCCAACACACAGTCACACATTACACACGTACAGAAATACACACTCACATATATACGCACATACAATCACACATTATGCACACCTGTCACTCACTCACACCTTCGTACTCACTCGCACTCAAAAGTAGACTCACACACCTACACACACACAGAAATACACACTCACAAATATACACACATACAATCACACAATTTACCCACTCTAACTCTGACTCACACAGTCATACTCACTCACTCAAAGATAGACTCACACCTATACACACACAAGAATATACACTCCCAGGCATATACACATGAAAACACAAACACACATGCACCGATGCCAACAGTCACACACACTTTACACACTTATAAACACAGAAGTCACACACTCACCTCACAAACATATGTACATGCCATATCACATATGTACCCCCTTTCAGTCACTCACACATTTATACTCACTCACACTCAAAAATAATCTCAAACACCTACACACACAAATACGCACTCACAAGCCTATGCACATACAAACATAATCACACACATACACAGATTCCAACACACCTGCACACACCCATACACACACTCAAAAGCACACACACATTCACCCTCACACACATATGAACCTACACGTACACACAAATGCACGAGTACAAACACAAACACAACACACAGACACATAACGCAAAACACAGTATTGTACACATCACACACCAGCACACACAAAAACCCTTACACAAAAACAGTCATATACATACACCCTTGGACACAAGCACTCACACACCAACATACACACTTACACAGTAAGTCACAAACACACACTCAAAAATAGGCTCACACACCTACACACACACAGAAATACACACTCAACACTATACGCACATACAATCACACATATGTACCTACTCTCGCTCTCACTCACATATTCATACGTACTCAAAAATGGACTCGCACCTATACACACACAAAATTACACACTCACAAGCATATACACATGAAAACACAAACACACATACACAGATGCCAACACACAGTCACACACACCCTTACACACTTATAACCACACAAGTCACACACTCACCCTCACACACACTTACACACATATGAACATACACATGCAGACATTCACACTCTCTCACACACACACTCACCCACAAACTCACCCACAATATTGAATCGATACTCAAACCCGAGGCAACACACTGACACACATCACAAACGCACACCCATTCCCATCTCACACACACACACGTACACACCCATACACACACACACTGACTCATTCACAAACACTCACTGCCATACACACTCAGATATGTACACGTACACACACCCAAACGTCCACAATCACAAACATAGATGCACACGCTCATTCATGCACATATTTACAAATTCACACTCAAATGTAATCAGACACGTACAAACACAGAAACACACACAGATATAAACAAACACTAACACACATGTGAACACACACAGGAGACAACACACACACCCCTACCCTCACATTCACACACTCACAGAAAAACACAATCACACTTAAAAAACACACGTGCATACGCAGACATGTGAATACACCCAAGCCAACACAGAAACATACAAATGCACTCATTCACTGACTCTCATACTCACCCACATATCTCCCACTGCATGCACTCACACACATACACACACACACGCACACACTCACACCAACGCACACAAGAACCAACCTCACACAATCATTCACACTCCCGCACCCAAGCACCAACGCACACTCAATCCCAAACTCACTGACACACTCACTTGCAAACGCCTGCACATTCTCACACACCTCCCCACACCAAAACACAATGTCACACACTAACTCATTCACACTAACTCTCGCACCCATGAACAAAGAAATTCATGTTCAAATACACATGTACACACAGATGCAGTCACACATTCACTCACATACACCCACCAACACCCCAAAACTCACACTCACACTCACCCACACATGACTCCCTTGCAATCACATGCACACCTACAGAGAAAAAAATTCCAGACGCTCGCACACTCACATTTACACTCCCGCACAGTCACTTACACACACATTCAAAACTCACACGCTCATACACCTACACGTTTACACATTTACTCTGTCTCGCACTCACACACAAACACCCTCCAAAGCATTTGAATCCATACTCAGACACACATGCCAACCCACTAAGACACATCACACAAATACACACACTCACCCCTCACATACACATTCAAACACACACAGACACACAAGCCAACTCACAAAAACAAAATTCTCACATTGACTCTGTCACTCACACTCACACACTCAACACCACATGCAATCACACACACACAGAAACACAAACACACACGGGAATACGCTCTCTCGCATTCACTGAAACACACATTTATACACCCTCTTACACACCCACACACACAGAAATACAGACTCACAAACATGTGCCCATACAATCACACATATGCACCCCGTCATTCACTCACACATTCATACTCACTCACACTCAAAAACAGACTCACACACCCACACCCACACACAGAAATACATACTCACAAATATACGCACATACAGTCACACCTATGTCCCCACTCTTACTCCGACTCACACACTCATACCCCCTTACTCAAAAATAGACTCACACCTCTACACACACAAAAATACACACTCACAAACAGGTACATACAATATCACATATGTACCCCCTTTCCGTCACTCAAACATTTATACTCACTCACACTCAAAAAGAGATTCAAACACCTACCCACACACAAATACCCACTCACAAGCATATACACCTACAAACACAAATGCCCACATGCACAGATGACAACACACACTCATGCACACCCATACAAACCCATGAACACCAACACTCACACACCCACCCTCACACCAAACGCATTCACATGTTTTCACACTCACACACACAAACACACACACACCCTTGAATTCATACTCTGACCCATAAGCCAACCCACTAAGACCCATCAGTCACACACACCCACACATAACTCACACACATTGAAATACGTACTGAAACACAGAAGCCAACTCCCACGAATAAAACTCTCACGCAGACTGTCACTGACACACACTCACCGACACATGCTATCAAACGTACACACACAAACACAGACACACTCTCTCACATTCCCTCAAACTCAGATACAAACACCCACACTTACACACTCACACACGCAGAAATATGCACTCACAAGTATACACACATACAATCACACATAGGTACCCACTCTCACTCTCACTCACACAGTCATACGCACTTACTTAAAAATTGACTCACACCTATACACACACAAAAAGGCACACTCACAAGCATATACACGTCAAAACACAAGCACACATGCCAACACACAGTCACACATTACACACGTACAGAAATACACACTCACATATATACGCACATACAATCACACATTATGCACACCTGTCACTCACTCACACCTTCGTACTCACTCACACTCAAAAGTAGACTCACACACCTACACACACACAGAAATACACACTCACAAATATACACACATACAATCACACAATTTACCCACTCTAACTCTGACTCACACAGTCATACTCACTCACTCAAAGATAGACTCACACCTATACACACACAAGAATATACACTCCCAGGCATATACACATGAAAACACAAACACACATGCACCGATGCCAACAGTCACACACACTTTACACACTTATAAACACAGAAGTCACACACTCACCTCACAAACATATGTACATGCCATATCACATATGTACCCCCTTTCAGTCACTCACACATTTATACTCACTCACACTCAAAAATAATCTCAAACACCTACACACACAAATACGCACTCACAAGCCTATGCACATACAAACATAATCACACACATACACAGATGCCAACACACCTGCACACACCCATACACACACTCAAAAGCACACACACATTCACCCTCACACACATATGAACCTACACGTACACACAAATGCACGAGTACAAACACAAACACAACACACAGACACATAACGCAAGACACAGTATTGTACACATCACACACCAGCACACACAAAAACCCTTACACAAAAACATTCATATACATACACCCTTGGACACAAGCACTCACACACCAACATACACACTTACACAGTAAGTCACAAACACTCACACTCAAAAATAGGCTCACACACCTACACACACACAGAAATACACACTCAACACTATACGCACATACAATCACACATATGTACCTACTCTCGCTCTCACTCACATATTCATACGTACTCAAAAATGGACTCGCACCTATACACACACAAAATTACACACTCACAAGCATATACACATGAAAACACAAACACACATACACAGATGCCAACACACAGTCACACACACCCTTACACACTTATAACCACACAAGTCACACACTCACCCTCACACACACTTACACACATATGAACATACACATGCAGACATTCACACTCTCTCACACACACACTCACCCACAAAATCACCCACAATATTGAATCGATACTCAAACCCGAGGCAACACACTGACACACATCACAAACGCACACCCGTTCCCATCTCACACACACACACGTACACACCCATACACACACACACTGACTCATTCACAAACACTCACTGCCATACACACTCAGATATGTACACGTACACACACCCAAACGTCCACAATCACAAACATAGATGCACACGCTCATTCATGCACATATTTACAAATTCACACTCAAATGTAATCAGACACGTACAAACACAGAAACACACACAGATATAAACAAACACTAACACACATGCGAACACACACAGGAGACAACACACACACCCCTACCCTCACATTCACACACTCACAGAAAAACACAATCACACTTAAAAAACACACGTGCATACGCAGACATGTGAATACACCCAAGCCAACACAGTAACATACAAATGCACTCATTCACTGACTCTCATACTCACCCACATATCTCCCACTGCATGCACTCACACACATACACACACACGCACACACTCACACCAATGCACACAATAACCAACCTCACACAATCATTCACACTCCCGCACCCAAGTACCAATGCACACTCAATCCCAAACTCACTGACACACTCACTTGCAAACGCCTGCACATTCTCACACACCTCCCCACACCAAAACACAATGTCACACACTAACTCATTCACACTAACTCTCGCACCCATGAACAAAGAAATTCATGTTCAAATACACATGTACACACAGATGCAGTCACACATTCACTCACATACACCCACCAACACCCCAAAACTCACACTCACCCACACAAGACTCCCTTGCAATCACATGCACACCTACAGAGAAAAAATTCCAGACGCTCGCACACTCACATTTACACTCCCGCACAGTCACTTACACACACATTCAAAACTCACACGCTCATACACCTACACGTTTACACATTTACTCTGTCTCGCACTCACACACAAACACCCTCCAAAGCATTTGAATCCATACTCAGACACACATGCCAACCCACTAAGACACATCACACAAATACACACACTCACCGCTCACATACACTTTCAAACACACACAAACACACAAGCCAACTCACAAAAACAAAATTCTCACATTGACTCTGTCACTCACACTCACACACTCAACACCACATGCAATCACACACACACAGAAACACAAACACACACGGGAATACGCTCTCTCGCATTCACTGAAACACACATTTATGCACCCTCTTACACACCCACACACACAGAAATACGAACTCACAAACATAGGCCCGTACAATCACACCTATGTACCCCGTCATTCACTCACACATTCATACTCACTCACACTCAAAAACAGACTCACACACCCACACCCACACACAGAAATACATACTCACAAATATACGCACATACAGTCACACCTATGTCCCCACTCTTACTCCGACTCACACACTCATACCCCCTTACTCAAAAATAGACTCACACCTCTACACACACAAAAATACACACTCACAAACAGGTACATACAATATCACATATGTACCCCCTTTCCGTCACTCAAACATTTATACTCACTCACACTCAAAAAGAGATTCAAACACCTACCCACACACAAATACCCACTCACAAGCATATACACCTACAAACACAAATGCCCACATGCACAGATGACAACACACACTCATGCACACCCATACAAACCCATGAACACCAACACTCACACACCCACCCTCACACCAAACGCATTCACATGCTTTCACACTCACACACACAAACACACACACACCCTTGAATTCATACTCTGACCCATAAGCCAACCCACTAAGACCCGTCACACACACCCACACATAACTCACACACATTGAAATACGTACTGAAACACAGAAGCCAACTCCCACGAATAAAACTCTCACGCAGACTGTCACTGACACACACTCACCGACACATGCTATCAAACGTACACACACAAACACAGACACACTCTCTCACATTCCCTCAAACTCAGATACAAACACCCACACTTACACACTCACACACGCAGAAATATGCACTCACAAGTATACACACATACAATCACACATAGGTACCCACTCTCACTCTCACTCACACAGTCATACGCACTTACTTAAAAATTGACTCACACCTATACACACACAAAAAGGCACACTCACAAGCATATACACGTAAAAACACAAGCACACATGCCAACACACAGTCACACATTACACACGTACGGAAATACACACTCACATATATACGCACATACAATCACACATTATGCACACCTGTCACTCACTCACACCTTCGTACTCACTCGCACTCAAAAGTAGACTCACACACCTACACACACACAGAAATACACACTCACAAATATACACACATACAATCACTCAATTTACCCACTCTAACTCTGACTCACACAGTCATACTCACTCAAAGATAGACTCACACCTATACACACACACAAGAATATACACTCCCAGGCATATACACATGAAAACACAAACACACATGCACCGATGCCCACAGTCACACACACCTTTACACACTTATAAACACAGAAGTCACACACTCACCTCACAAACATATGTACATGCCATATCACATATGTACCCCCTTTCAGTCACTCACACATTTATACTCACTCACACTCAAAAATAATCTCAAACACCTACACACACAAATACGCACTCACAAGCCTATGCACAACATACAAACGTAAACACACACATATACAGATGCCAACACAGCTGCACACACCCATACACACACTCAAAAGCACACACACATTCACCCTCACACACATATGAACCTACACGTACACACAAATGCACGAGTACAAACACAAACACAACACACAGACACATAACGCAAAACACAATATTGTACACATCACACACCAGCCCACACAAAAACCCTTACACAAAAACATTCATATACATACACCCTTGGACACAAGCACTCACACACCAACATACACACTTACACAGTAAGTCACAAACACTCACACTCAAAAATAGGCTCACACACCTACACACACACAGAAATACACACTCAACACTATACGCACATACAATCACACATATGTACCTACTCTCGCTCTCACTCACATATTCATACGTACTCAAAAATGGACTCGCACCTATACACACACAAAATTACACACTCACAAGCATATACACATGAAAACACAAACACACATACACAGATGCCAACACACAGTCACACACACCCTTACACACTTATAACCACACAAGTCACACACTCACCCTCACACACACTTACACACATGAACATACACATGCAGACATTCACACTCTCTCACACACACACTCACCCACAAACTCACCCACAATATTGAATCGATACTCAAACCCGAGGCAACACACTGACACACATCACAAACGCACACCCGTTCCCATCTCACACACACACACGTACACACCCATACACACACACACTGACTCATTCACAAACACTCACAGCCATACACACTCAGATATGTACACGTACACACACCCAAACGTCCACAATCACAAACATAGATGCACACGCTCATTCAGGCACATATTTACAAATTCACACTCAAATGTAATCAGACACGTACAAACACAGAAACACACACAGATATAAACAAACACTAACACACATGCGAACACACACAGGAGACAACACACACACCCCTACCCTCACATTCACACACTCACAGAAAAACACAATCACACTTAAAAAACACACGTGCATACGCAGACATGTGAATACACCCAAGCCAACACAGTAACATACAAATGCACTCATTCACTGACTCTCATACTCACCCACATATCTCCCACTGCATGCACTCACACACATACACACACACACGCACACACTCACACCAACGCACACAAGAACCAACCTCACACAATCATTCACACTCCCGCACCCAAGCACCAACGCCCACTCAATCCCAAACTCACTGACACACTCACTTGCAAACGCCTGCACATTCTCACACACCTCCCCACACCAAAACACAATGTCACACACTAACTCATTCACACTAACTCTCGCACCCATGAACAAAGAAATTCATGTTCAAATACACATGTACACACAGATGCAGTCACACATTCACTCACATACACCCACCAACACCCCAAAACTCACACTCACACTCACCCACACATGACTCCCTTGCAATCACATGCACACCTACAGAGAAAAAAATTACAGACGCTCGCACACTCACATTTACACTCCCGCACAGTCACTTACACACACATTCAAAACTCACACGCTCATACACCTACACGTTTACACATTTACTCTGTCTCGCACTCACACACAAACACCCTCCAAAGCATTTGAATCCATACTCAGACACACATGCCAACCCACTAAGACACATCACACAAATACACACACTCACCCCTCACATACACATTCAAACACACACAGACACACAAGCCAACTCACAAAAACAAAATTCTCACATTGACTCTGTCACTCACACTCACACACTCAACACCACATGCAATCACACACACACAGAAACACAAACACACACGGGAATACGCTCTCTCGCATTCACTGAAACACACATTTATACACCCTCTTACACACCCACACACACAGAAATACAGACTCACAAACATGTGCCCATACAATCACACATATGCACCCCGTCATTCACTCACACATTCATACTCACTCACACTCAAAAACAGACTCACACACCCACACCCACACACAGAAATACATACTCACAAATATACGCACATACAGTCACACCTATGTCCCCACTCTTACTCCGACTCACACACTCATACCCCCTTACTCAAAAATAGACTCACACCTCTACACACACAAAAATACACACTCACAAACAGGTACATACAATATCACATATGTACCCCCTTTCCGTCACTCAAACATTTATACTCACTCACACTCAAAAAGAGATTCAAACACCTACCCACACACAAATACCCACTCACAAGCATATACACCTACAAACACAAATGCCCACATGCACAGATGACAACACACACTCATGCACACCCATACAAACCCATGAACACCAACACTCACACACCCACCCTCACACCAAACGCATTCACATGCTTTCACACTCACACACACAAACACACACACACCCTTGAATTCATACTCTGACCCATAAGCCAACCCACTAAGACCCATCAGTCACACACACCCACACATAACTCACACACATTGAAATACGTACTGAAACACAGAAGCCAACTCCCACGAATAAAACTCTCACGCAGACTGTCACTGACACACACTCACCGACACATGCTATCAAACGTACACACACAAACACAGACACACTCTCTCACATTCCCTCAAACTCAGATACAAACACCCACACTTACACACTCACACACGCAGAAATATGCACTCACAAGTATACACACATACAATCACACATAGGTACCCACTCTCACTCTCACTCACACAGTCATACGCACTTACTTAAAAATTGACTCACACCTATACACACACAAAAAGGCACACTCACAAGCATATACACGTCAAAACACAAGCACACATGCCAACACACAGTCACACATTACACACGTACGGAAATACACACTCACATATATACGCACATACAATCACACATTATGCACACCTGTCACTCACTCACACCTTCGTACTCACTCGCACTCAAAAGTAGACTCACACACCTACACACACACAGAAATACACACTCACAAATATACACACATACAATCACACAATTTACCCACTCTAACTCTGACTCACACAGTCATACTCACTCACTCAAAGATAGACTCACACCTATACACACACAAGAATATACACTCCCAGGCATATACACATGAAAACACAAACACACATGCACCGATGCCAACAGTCACACACACTTTACACTCTTATAAACACAGAAGTCACACACTCACCTCACAAACATATGTACATGCCATATCACATATGTACCCCCTTTCAGTCACTCACACATTTATACTCACTCACACTCAAAAATAATCTCAAACACCTACACACACAAATACGCACTCACAAGCCTATGCACATACAAACATAATCACACACATACACAGATTCCAACACACCTGCACACACCCATACACACACTCAAAAGCACACACACATTCACCCTCACACACATATGAACCTACACGTACACACAAATGCACGAGTACAAACACAAACACAACACACAGACACATAACGCAAAACACAGTATTGTACACATCACACACCAGCACACACAAAAACCCTTACACAAAAACATTCATATACATACACCCTTGGACACAAGCACTCACACACCAACATACACACTTACACAGTAAGTCACAAACACACACTCAAAAATAGGCTCACACACCTACACACACACAGAAATACACACTCAACACTATACGCACATACAATCACACATATGTACCTACTCTCGCTCTCACTCACATATTCATACGTACTCAAAAATGGACTCGCACCTATACACACACAAAATTACACACTCACAAGCATATACACATGAAAACACAAACACACATACACAGATGCCAACACACAGTCACACACACCCTTACACACTTATAACCACACAAGTCACACACTCACCCTCACACACACTTACACACATATGAACATACACATGCAGACATTCACACTCTCTCACACACACACTCACCCACAAAATCACCCACAATATTGAATCGATACTCAAACCCGAGGCAACACACTGACACACATCACAAACGCACACCCGTTCCCATCTCACACACACACACGTACACACCCATACACACACACACTGACTCATTCACAAACACTCACAGCCATACACACTCAGATATGTACACGTACACACACCCAAACGTCCACAATCACAAACATAGATGCACACGCTCATTCATGCACATATTTACAAATTCACTCTCAAATGTAATCAGACACGTACAAACACAGAAACACACACAGATATAAACAAACACTAACACACATGTGAACACACACAGGAGACAACACACACACCCCTACCCTCACATTCACACACTCACAGAAAAACACAATCACACTTAAAAAACACACGTGCATACGCAGACATGTGAATACACCCAAGCCAACACAGTAACATACAAATGCACTCATTCACTGACTCTCATACTCACCCACATATCTCCCACTGCATGCACTCACACACATACACACACACACGCACACACTCACACCAACGCACACAAGAACCAACCTCACACAATCATTCACACTCCCGCACCCAAGCACCAACGCCCACTCAATCCCAAACTCACTGACACACTCACTTGCAAACGCCTGCACATTCTCACACACCTCCCCACACCAAAACACAATGTCACACACTAACTCATTCACACTAACTCTCGCACCCATGAACAAAGAAATTCATGTTCAAATACACATGTACACACAGATGCAGTCACACATTCACTCACATCCACCCACCAACACCCCAAAACTCACACTCACACTCACCCACACATGACTCCCTTGCAATCACATGCACACCTACAGAGAAAAAAATTCCAGACGCTCGCACACTCACATTTACACTCCCGCACAGTCACTTACACACACATTCAAAACTCACACGCTCATACACCTACACGTTTACACATTTACTCTGTCTCGCACTCACACACAAACACCCTCCAAAGCATTTGAATCCATACTCAGACACACATGCCAACCCACTAAGACACATCACACAAATACACACACTCACCCCTCACATACACATTCAAACACACACAGACACACAAGCCAACTCACAAAAACAAAATTCTCACATTGACTCTGTCACTCACACTCACACACTCAACACCACATGCAATCACACACACACAGAAACACAAACACACACGGGAATACGCTCTCTCGCATTCACTGAAACACACATTTATACACCCTCTTACACACCCACACACACAGAAATACAGACTCACAAACATGTGCCCATACAATCACACATATGCACCCCGTCATTCACTCACACATTCATACTCACTCACACTCAAAAACAGACTCACACACCCACACCCACACACAGAAATACATACTCACAAATATACGCACATACAGTCACACCTATGTCCCCACTCTTACTCCGACTCACACACTCATACCCCCTTACTCAAAAATAGACTCACACCTCTACACACACAAAAATACACACTCACAAACAGGTACATACAATATCACATATGTACCCCCTTTCCGTCACTCAAACATTTATACTCACTCACACTCAAAAAGAGATTCAAACACCTACCCACACACAAATACCCACTCACAAGCATATACACCTACAAACACAAATGCCCACATGCACAGATGACAACACACACTCATGCACACCCATACAAACCCATGAACACCAACACTCACACACCCACCCTCACACCAAACGCATTCACATGCTTTCACACTCACACACACAAACACACACACACCCTTGAATTCATACTCTGACCCATAAGCCAACCCACTAAGACCCATCAGTCACACACACCCACACATAACTCACACACATTGAAATACGTACTGAAACACAGAAGCCAACTCCCACGAATAAAACTCTCACGCAGACTGTCACTGACACACACTCACCGACACATGCTATCAAACGTACACACACAAACACAGACACACTCTCTCACATTCCCTCAAACTCAGATACAAACACCCACACTTACACACTCACACACGCAGAAATATGCACTCACAAGTATACACACATACAATCACACATAGGTACCCACTCTCACTCTCACTCACACAGTCATACGCACTTACTTAAAAATTGACTCACACCTATACACACACAAAAAGGCACACTCACAAGCATATACACGTCAAAACACAAGCACACATGCCAACACACAGTCACACATTACACACGTACAGAAATACACACTCACATATATACGCACATACAATCACACATTATGCACACCTGTCACTCACTCACACCTTCGTACTCACTCGCACTCAAAAGTAGACTCACACACCTACACACACACAGAAATACACACTCACAAATATACACACATACAATCACACAATTTACCCACTCTAACTCTGACTCACACAGTCATACTCACTCACTCAAAGATAGACTCACACCTATACACACACAAGAATATACACTCCCAGGCATATACACATGAAAACACAAACACACATGCACCGATGCCAACAGTCACACACACTTTACACACTTATAAACACAGAAGTCACACACTCACCTCACAAACATATGTACATGCCATATCACATATGTACCCCCTTTCAGTCACTCACACATTTATACTCACTCACACTCAAAAATAATCTCAAACACCTACACACACAAATACGCACTCACAAGCCTATGCACATACAAACATAATCACACACATACACAGATTCCAACACACCTGCACACAACCATACACACACTCAAAAGCACACACACATTCACCCTCACACACATATGAACCTACACGTACACACAAATGCACGAGTACAAACACAAACACAACACACAGACACATAACGCAAAACACAGTATTGTACACATCACACACCAGCACACACAAAAACCCTTACACAAAAACAGTCATATACATACACCCTTGGACACAAGCACTCACACACCAACATACACACTTACACAGTAAGTCACAAACACACACTCAAAAATAGGCTCACACACCTACACACACACAGAAATACACACTCAACACTATACGCACATACAATCACACATATGTACCTACTCTCGCTCTCACTCACATATTCATACGTACTCAAAAATGGACTCGCACCTATACACACACAAAATTACACACTCACAAGCATATACACATGAAAACACAAACACACATACACAGATGCCAACACACAGTCACACACACCCTTACACACTTATAACCACACAAGTCACACACTCACCCTCACACACACTTACACACATGAACATACACATGCAGACATTCACACTCTCTCACACACACACTCACCCACAAACTCACCCACAATATTGAATCGATACTCAAACCCGAGGCAACACACTGACACACATCACAAACGCACACCCGTTCCCATCTCACACACACACACGTACACACCCATACACACACACACTGACTCATTCACAAACACTCACAGCCATACACACTCAGATATGTACACATACACACACCCAAACGTCCACAATCACAAACATAGATGCACACGCTCATTCAGGCACATATTTACAAATTCACACTCAAATGTAATCAGACACGTACAAACACAGAAACACACACAGATATAAACAAACACTAACACACATGCGAACACACACAGGAGACAACACACACACCCCTACCCTCACATTCACACACTCACAGAAAAACACAATCACACTTAAAAAACACACGTGCATACGCAGACATGTGAATACACCCAAGCCAACACAGTAACATACAAATGCACTCATTCACTGACTCTCATACTCACCCACATATCTCCCACTGCATGCACTCACACACATACACACACACGCACACACTCACACCAATGCACACAATAACCAACCTCACACAATCATTCACACTCCCGCACCCAAGTACCAATGCACACTCAATCCCAAACTCACTGACACACTCACTTGCAAACGCCTGCACATTCTCACACACCTCCCCACACCAAAACACAATGTCACACACTAACTCATTCACACTAACTCTCGCACCCATGAACAAAGAAATTCATGTTCAAATACACATGTACACACAGATGCAGTCACACATTCACTCACATACACCCACCAACACCCCAAAACTCACACTCACCCACACAAGACTCCCTTGCAATCACATGCACACCTACAGAGAAAAAATTCCAGACGCTCGCACACTCACATTTACACTCCCGCACAGTCACTTACACACACATTCAAAACTCACACGCTCATACACCTACACGTTTACACATTTACTCTGTCTCGCACTCACACACAAACACCCTCCAAAGCATTTGAATCCATACTCAGACACACATGCCAACCCACTAAGACACATCACACAAATACACACACTCACCCCTCACATACACATTCAAACACACACAGACACACAAGCCAACTCACAAAAACAAAATTCTCACATTGACTCTGTCACTCACACTCACACACTCAACACCACATGCAATCACACACACACAGAAACACAAACACACACGGGAATACGCTCTCTCGCATTCACTGAAACACACATTTATACACCCTCTTACACACCCACACACACAGAAATACGGACTCACAAACATGTGCCCATACAATCACACCTATGCACCCCGTCATTCACTCACACATTCATACTCACTCACACTCAAAAACAGACTCACACACCCACACCCACACACAGAATTACATACTCACAAATATACGCACATACAGTCACACCTATGTCCCCACTCTTACTCCGACTCACACACTCATACCCCCTTACTCAAAAATAGACTCACACCTCTACACACACAAAAATACACACTCACAAACAGGTACATACAATATCACATATGTACCCCCTTTCCGTCACTCAAACATTTATACTCACTCACACTCAAAAAGAGATTCAAACACCTACCCACACACAAATACCCACTCACAAGCATATACACCTACAAACACAAATGCCCACATGCACAGATGACAACACACACTCATGCACACCCATACAAACCCATGAACACCAACACTCACACACCCACCCTCACACCAAACGCATTCACATGCTTTCACACTCACACACACAAACACACACACACCCTTGAATTCATACTCTGACCCATAAGCCAACCCACTAAGACCCGTCACACACACCCACACATAACTCACACACATTGAAATACGTACTGAAACACAGAAGCCAACTCCCACGAATAAAACTCTCACGCAGACTGTCACTGACACACACTCACCGACACATGCTATCAAACGTACACACACAAACACAGACACACTCTCTCACATTCCCTCAAACTCAGATACAAACACCCACACTTACACACTCACACACGCAGAAATATGCACTCACAAGTATACACACATACAATCACACATAGGTACCCACTCTCACTCTCACTCACACAGTCATACGCACTTACTTAAAAATTGACTCACACCTATACACACACAAAAAGGCACACTCACAAGCATATACACGTAAAAACACAAGCACACATGCCAACACACAGTCACACATTACACACGTACAGAAATACACACTCACATATATACGCACATACAATCACACATTATGCACACCTGTCACTCACTCACACCTTCGTACTCACTCGCACTCAAAAGTAGACTCACACACCTACACACACACAGAAATACACACTCACAAATATACACACATACAATCACTCAATTTACCCACTCTAACTCTGACTCACACAGTCATACTCACTCAAAGATAGACTCACACCTATACACACACACAAGAATATACACTCCCAGGCATATACACATGAAAACACAAACACACATGCACCGATGCCCACAGTCACACACACCTTTACACACTTATAAACACAGAAGTCACACACTCACCTCACAAACATATGTACATGCCATATCACATATGTACCCCCTTTCAGTCACTCACACATTTATACTCACTCACACTCAAAAATAATCTCAAACACCTACACACACAAATACGCACTCACAAGCCTATGCACAACATACAAACGTAAACACACACATACACAGATGCCAACACAGCTGCACACACCCATACACACACTCAAAAGCACACACACATTCACCCTCACACACATATGAACCTACACGTACACACAAATGCACGAGTACAAACACAAACACAACACACAGACACATAACGCAAAACACAATATTGTACACATCACACACCAGCCCACACAAAAACCCTTACACAAAAACATTCATATACATACACCCTTGGACACAAGCACTCACACACCAACATACACACTTACACAGTAAGTCACAAACACTCACACTCAAAAATAGGCTCACACACCTACACACACACAGAAATACACACTCAACACTATACGCACATACAATCACACATATGTACCTACTCTCGCTCTCACTCACATATTCATACGTACTCAAAAATGGACTCGCACCTATACACACACAAAATTACACACTCACAAGCATATACACATGAAAACACAAACACACATACACAGATGCCAACACACAGTCACACACACCCTTACACACTTATAACCACACAAGTCACACACTCACCCTCACACACACTTACACACATGAACATACACATGCAGACATTCACACTCTCTCACACACACACTCACCCACAAACTCACCCACAATATTGAATCGATACTCAAACCCGAGGCAACACACTGACACACATCACAAACGCACACCCGTTCCCATCTCACACACACACACGTACACACCCATACACACACACACTGACTCATTCACAAACACTCACAGCCATACACACTCAGATATGTACACGTACACACACCCAAACGTCCACAATCACAAACATAGATGCACACGCTCATTCAGGCACATATTTACAAATTCACACTCAAATGTAATCAGACACGTACAAACACAGAAACACACACAGATATAAACAAACACTAACACACATGCGAACACACACAGGAGACAACACACACACCCCTACCCTCACATTCACACACTCACAGAAAAACACAATCACACTTAAAAAACACACGTGCATACGCAGACATGTGAATACACCCAAGCCAACACAGTAACATACAAATGCACTCATTCACTGACTCTCATACTCACCCACATATCTCCCACTGCATGCACTCACACACATACACACACACGCACACACTCACACCAATGCACACAATAACCAACCTCACACAATCATTCACACTCCCGCACCCAAGCACCAATGCACACTCAATCCCAAACTCACTGACACACTCACTTGCAAACGCCTGCACATTCTCACACACCTCCCCACACCAAAACACAATGTCACACACTAACTCATTCACACTAACTCTCGCACCCATGAACAAAGAAATTCATGTTCAAATACACATGTACACACAGATGCAGTCACACATTCACTCACATCCACCCACCAACACCCCAAAACTCACACTCACCCACACATGACTCCCTTGCAATCACATGCACACCTACAGAGAAAAAATTCCAGACGCTCGCACACTCACATTTACACTCCCGCACAGTCACTTACACACACATTCAAAACTCACACGCTCATACACCTACACGTTTACACATTTACTCTGTCTCGCACTCACACACAAACACCCTCCAAAGCATTTGAATCCATACTCAGACACACATGCCAACCCACTAAGACACATCACACAAATACACACACTCACCCCTCACATACACATTCAAACACACACAGACACACAAGCCAACTCACAAAAACAAAATTCTCACATTGACTCTGTCACTCACACTCACACACTCAACACCACATGCAATCACACACACACAGAAACACAAACACACACAGGAATACGCTCTCTCGCATTCACTGAAACACACATTTATACACCCTCTTACACACCCACACACACAGAAATACGGACTCACAAACATGTGCCCATACAATCACACATATGCACCCCGTCATTCACTCACACATTCATACTCACTCACACTCAAAAACAGACTCACACACCCACACACACACACAGAAATACATACTCACAAATATACGCACATACAGTCACACCTATGTCCCCACTCTTACTCCGACTCACACACTCATACCCCCTTACTCAAAAATAGACTCACACCTCTACACACACAAAAATACACACTCACAAACAGGTACATACAATATCACATATGTACCCCCTTTCCGTCACTCAAACATTTATACTCACTCACACTCAAAAAGAGATTCAAACACCTACCCACACACAAATACCCACTCACAAGCATATACACCTACAAACACAAATGCCCACATGCACAGATGACAACACACACTCATGCACACCCATACAAACCCATGAACACCAACACTCACACACCCACCCTCACACCAAACGCATTCACATGCTTTCACACTCACACACACACACCCTTGAATTCATACTCTGACCCATAAGCCAACCCACTAAGACCCATCAGTCACACACACCCACACATAACTCACACACATTGAAATACGTACTGAAACACAGAAGCCAACTCCCACGAATAAAACTCTCACGCAGACTGTCACTGACACACACTCACCGACACATGCTATCAAACGTACACACACAAACACAGACACACTCTCTCACATTCCCTCAAACTCAGATACAAACACCCACACTTACACACTCACACACGCAGAAATATGCACTCACAAGTATACACACATACAATCACACATAGGTACCCACTCTCACTCTCACTCACACAGTCATACGCACTTACTTAAAAATTGACTCACACCTATACACACACAAAAAGGCACACTCACAAGCATATACACGTAAAAACACAAGCACACATGCCAACACACAGTCACACATTACACACGTACAGAAATACACACTCACATATATACGCACATACAATCACACATTATGCACACCTGTCACTCACTCACACCTTCGTACTCACTCACACTCAAAAGTAGACTCACACACCTACACACACACAGAAATACACACTCACAAATATACACACATACAATCACACAATTTACCCACTCTAACTCTGACTCACACAGTCATACTCACTCACTCAAAGATAGACTCACACCTATACACACACAAGAATATACACTCCCAGGCATATACACATGAAAACACAAACACACATGCACCGATGCCAACAGTCACACACACTTTACACACTTATAAACACAGAAGTCACACACTCACCTCACAAACATATGTACATGCCATATCACATATGTACCCCCTTTCAGTCACTCACACATTTATACTCACTCACACTCAAAAATAATCTCAAACACCTACACACACAAATACGCACTCACAAGCCTATGCACATACAAACATAATCACACACATACACAGATGCCAACACACCTGCACACACCCATACACACACTCAAAAGCACACACACATTCACCCTCACACACATATGAACCTACACGTACACACAAATGCACGAGTACAAACACAAACACAACACACAGACACATAACGCAAGACACAGTATTGTACACATCACACACCAGTACACACAAAAACCCTTACACAAAAAACATTCATATACATACACCCTTGGACACAAGCACTCACACACCAACATACACACTTACACAGTAAGTCACAAACACACACTCAAAAATAGGCTCACACACCTACACACACACAGAAATACACACTCAACACTATACGCACATACAATCACACATATGTACCTACTCTCGCTCTCACTCACATATTCATACGTACTCAAAAATGGACTCGCACCTATACACACACAAAATTACACACTCACAAGCATATACACATGAAAACACAAACACACATACACAGATGCCAACCCACAGTCACACACACCCTTACACACTTATAACCACACAAGTCACACACTCACCCTCACACACACTTACACACATATGAACATACACATGCAGACATTCACACTCTCTCACACACACACTCAAGCACAAACTCACCCACAATATTGAATCGATACTCAAACCCGAGGCAACACACTGACACACATCACAAACGCACACCCGTTCCCATCTCACACACACACACGTACACACCCATACACACACACACTGACTCATTCACAAACACTCACTGCCATACACACTCAGATATGTACACGTACACACACCCAAACGTCCACAATCACAAACATAGATGCACACGCTCATTCATGCACATATTTACAAATTCACACTCAAATGTAATCAGACACGTACAAACACAGAAACACACACAGATATAAACAAACACTAACACACATGTGAACACACACAGGAGACAACACACACACCCCTACCCTCACATTCACACACTCACAGAAAAACACAATCACACTTAAAAAACACACGTGCATACGCAGACATGTGAATACACCCAAGCCAACACAGTAACATACAAATGCACTCATTCACTGACTCTCATACTCACCCACATATCTCCCACTGCATGCACTCACACACATACACACACACACGCACACACTCACACCAACGCACACAAGAACCAACCTCACACAATCATTCACACTCCCGCACCCAAGCACCAACGCCCACTCAATCCCAAACTCACTGACACACTCACTTGCAAACGCCTGCACATTCTCACACACCTCCCCACACCAAAACACAATGTCACACACTAACTCATTCACACTAACTCTCGCACCCATGAACAAAGAAATTCATGTTCAAATACACATGTACACACAGATGCAGTCACACATTCACTCACATCCACCCACCAACACCCCAAAACTCACACTCACACTCACCCACACATGACTCCCTTGCAATCACATGCACACCTACAGAGAAAAAAATTCCAGACGCTCGCACACTCACATTTACACTCCCGCACAGTCACTTACACACACATTCAAAACTCACACGCTCATACACCTACACGTTTACACATTTACTCTGTCTCGCACTCACACACAAACACCCTCCAAAGCATTTGAATCCATACTCAGACACACATGCCAACCCACTAAGACACATCACACAAATACACACACTCACCCCTCACATACACATTCAAACACACACAGACACACAAGCCAACTCACAAAAACAAAATTCTCACATTGACTCTGTCACTCACACTCACACACTCAACACCACATGCAATCACACACACACAGAAACACAAACACACACGGGAATACGCTCTCTCGCATTCACTGAAACACACATTTATACACCCTCTTACACACCCACACACACAGAAATACAGACTCACAAACATGTGCCCATACAATCACACATATGCACCCCGTCATTCACTCACACATTCATACTCACTCACACTCAAAAACAGACTCACACACCCACACCCACACACAGAAATACATACTCACAAATATACGCACATACAGTCACACCTATGTCCCCACTCTTACTCCGACTCACACACTCATACCCCCTTACTCAAAAATAGACTCACACCTCTACACACACAAAAATACACACTCACAAACAGGTACATACAATATCACATATGTACCCCCTTTCCGTCACTCAAACATTTATACTCACTCACACTCAAAAAGAGATTCAAACACCTACCCACACACAAATACCCACTCACAAGCATATACACCTACAAACACAAATGCCCACATGCACAGATGACAACACACACTCATGCACACCCATACAAACCCATGAACACCAACACTCACACACCCACCCTCACACCAAACGCATTCACATGCTTTCACACTCACACACACAAACACACACACACCCTTGAATTCATACTCTGACCCATAAGCCAACCCACTAAGACCCATCAGTCACACACACCCACACATAACTCACACACATTGAAATACGTACTGAAACACAGAAGCCAACTCCCACGAATAAAACTCTCACACAGACTGTCACTGACACACACTCACCGACACATGCTATCAAACGTACACACACAAACACAGACACACTCTCTCACATTCCCTCAAACTCAGATACAAACACCCACACTTACACACTCACACACGCAGAAATATGCACTCACAAGTATACACACATACAATCACACATAGGTACCCACTCTCACTCTCACTCACACAGTCATACGCACTTACTTAAAAATTGACTCACACCTATACACACACAAAAAGGCACACTCACAAGCATATACACGTCAAAACACAAGCACACATGCCAACACACAGTCACACATTACACACGTACAGAAATACACACTCACATATATACGCACATACAATCACACATTATGCACACCTGTCACTCACTCACACCTTCGTACTCACTCGCACTCAAAAGTAGACTCACACACCTACACACACACAGAAATACACACTCACAAATATACACACATACAATCACACAATTTACCCACTCTAACTCTGACTCACACAGTCATACTCACTCACTCAAAGATAGACTCACACCTATACACACACAAGAATATACACTCCCAGGCATATACACATGAAAACACAAACACACATGCACCGATGCCAACAGTCACACACACTTTACACACTTATAAACACAGAAGTCACACACTCACCTCACAAACATATGTACATGCCATATCACATATGTACCCCCTTTCAGTCACTCACACATTTATACTCACTCACACTCAAAAATAATCTCAAACACCTACACACACAAATACGCACTCACAAGCCTATGCACATACAAACATAATCACACACATACACAGATTCCAACACACCTGCACACACCCATACACACACTCAAAAGCACACACACATTCACCCTCACACACATATGAACCTACACGTACACACAAATGCACGAGTACAAACACAAACACAACACACAGACACATAACGCAAAACACAGTATTGTACACATCACACACCAGCACACACAAAAACCCTTACACAAAAACAGTCATATACATACACCCTTGGACACAAGCACTCACACACCAACATACACACTTACACAGTAAGTCACAAACACACACTCAAAAATAGGCTCACACACCTACACACACACAGAAATACACACTCAACACTATACGCACATACAATCACACATATGTACCTACTCTCGCTCTCACTCACATATTCATACGTACTCAAAAATGGACTCGCACCTATACACACACAAAATTACACACTCACAAGCATATACACATGAAAACACAAACACACATACACAGATGCCAACACACAGTCACACACACCCTTACACACTTATAACCACACAAGTCACACACTCACCCTCACACACACTTACACACATGAACATACACATGCAGACATTCACACTCTCTCACACACACACTCACCCACAAACTCACCCACAATATTGAATCGATACTCAAACCCGAGGCAACACACTGACACACATCACAAACTCACACCCGTTCCCATCTCACACACACACACGTACACACCCATACACACACACACTGACTCATTCACAAACACTCACAGCCATACACACTCAGATATGTACACATACACACACCCAAACGTCCACAATCACAAACATAGATGCACACGCTCATTCAGGCACATATTTACAAATTCACACTCAAATGTAATCAGACACGTACAAACACAGAAACACACACAGATATAAACAAACACTAACACACATGCGAACACACACAGGAGACAACACACACACCCCTACCCTCACATTCACACACTCACAGAAAAACACAATCACACTTAAAAAACACACGTGCATACGCAGACATGTGAATACACCCAAGCCAACACAGTAACATACAAATGCACTCATTCACTGACTCTCATACTCACCCACATATCTCCCACTGCATGCACTCACACACATACACACACACGCACACACTCACACCAATGCACACAATAACCAACCTCACACAATCATTCACACTCCCGCACCCAAGTACCAATGCACACTCAATCCCAAACTCACTGACACACTCACTTGCAAACGCCTGCACATTCTCACACACCTCCCCACACCAAAACACAATGTCACACACTAACTCATTCACACTAACTCTCGCACCCATGAACAAAGAAATTCATGTTCAAATACACATGTACACACAGATGCAGTCACACATTCACTCACATACACCCACCAACACCCCAAAACTCACACTCACCCACACAAGACTCCCTTGCAATCACATGCACACCTACAGAGAAAAAATTCCAGACGCTCGCACACTCACATTTACACTCCCGCACAGTCACTTACACACACATTCAAAACTCACACGCTCATACACCTACACGTTTACACATTTACTCTGTCTCGCACTCACACACAAACACCCTCCAAAGCATTTGAATCCATACTCAGACACACATGCCAACCCACTAAGACACATCACACAAATACACACACTCACCCCTCACATACACATTCAAACACACACAGACACACAAGCCAACTCACAAAAACAAAATTCTCACATTGACTCTGTCACTCACACTCACACACTCAACACCACATGCAATCACACACACACAGAAACACAAACACACACGGGAATACGCTCTCTCGCATTCACTGAAACACACATTTATGCACCCTCTTACACACCCACACACACAGAAATACGGACTCACAAACATGTGCCCATACAATCACACATATGCACCCCGTCATTCACTCACACATTCATACTCACTCACACTCAAAAACAGACTCACACACCCACACCCACACACAGAAATACATACTCACAAATATACGCACATACAGTCACACCTATGTCCCCACTCTTACTCCGACTCACACACTCATACCCCCTTACTCAAAAATAGACTCACACCTCTACACACACAAAAATACACACTCACAAACAGGTACATACAATATCACATATGTACCCCCTTTCCGTCACTCAAACATTTATACTCACTCACACTCAAAAAGAGATTCAAACACCTACCCACACACAAATACCCACTCACAAGCATATACACCTACAAACACAAATGCCCACATGCACAGATGACAACACACACTCATGCACACCCATACAAACCCATGAACACCAACACTCACACACCCACCCTCACACCAAACGCATTCACATGCTTTCACACTCACACACACAAACACACACACACCCTTGAATTCATACTCTGACCCATAAGCCAACCCACTAAGACCCGTCACACACACCCACACATAACTCACACACATTGAAATACGTACTGAAACACAGAAGCCAACTCCCACGAATAAAACTCTCACGCAGACTGTCACTGACACACACTCACCGACACATGCTATCAAACGTACACACACAAACACAGACACACTCTCTCACATTCCCTCAAACTCAGATACAAACACCCACACTTACACACTCACACACGCAGAAATATGCACTCACAAGTATACACACATACAATCACACATAGGTACCCACTCTCACTCTCACTCACACAGTCATACGCACTTACTTAAAAATTGACTCACACCTATACACACACAAAAAGGCACACTCACAAGCACATACACGTAAAAACACAAGCACACATGCCAACACACAGTCACACATTACACACGTACAGAAATACACACTCACATATATACGCACATACAATCACACATTATGCACACCTGTCACTCACTCACACCTTCGTACTCACTCGCACTCAAAAGTAGACTCACACACCTACACACACACAGAAATACACACTCACAAATATACACACATACAATCACTCAATTTACCCACTCTAACTCTGACTCACACAGTCATACTCACTCAAAGATAGACTCACACCTATACACACACACAAGAATATACACTCCCAGGCATATACACATGAAAACACAAACACACATGCACCGATGCCCACAGTCACACACACCTTTACACACTTATAAACACAGAAGTCACACACTCACCTCACAAACATATGTACATGCCATATCACATATGTACCCCCTTTCAGTCACTCACACATTTATACTCACTCACACTCAAAAATAATCTCAAACACCTACACACACAAATACGCACTCACAAGCCTATGCACAACATACAAACGTAAACACACACATACACAGATGCCAACACAGCTGCACACACCCATACACACACTCAAAAGCACACACACATTCACCCTCACACACATATGAACCTACACGTACACACAAATGCACGAGTACAAACACAAACACAACACACAGACACATAACGCAAAACACAATATTGTACACATCACACACCAGCCCACACAAAAACCCTTACACAAAAACATTCATATACATACACCCTTGGACACAAGCACTCACACACCAACATACACACTTACACAGTAAGTCACAAACACTCACACTCAAAAATAGGCTCACACACCTACACACACACAGAAATACACACTCAACACTATACGCACATACAATCACACATATGTACCTACTCTCGCTCTCACTCACATATTCATACGTACTCAAAAATGGACTCGCACCTATACACACACAAAATTACACACTCACAAGCATATACACATGAAAACACAAACACACATACACAGATGCCAACACACAGTCACACACACCCTTACACACTTATAACCACACAAGTCACACACTCACCCTCACACACACTTACACACATGAACATACACATGCAGACATTCACACTCTCTCACACACACACTCACCCACAAACTCACCCACAATATTGAATCGATACTCAAACCCGAGGCAACACACTGACACACATCACAAACGCACACCCGTTCCCATCTCACACACACACACGTACACACCCATACACACACACACTGACTCATTCACAAACACTCACAGCCATACACACTCAGATATGTACACGTACACACACCCAAACGTCCACAATCACAAACATAGATGCACACGCTCATTCAGGCACATATTTACAAATTCACACTCAAATGTAATCAGACACGTACAAACACAGAAACACACACAGATATAAACAAACACTAACACACATGCGAACACACACAGGAGACAACACACACACCCCTACCCTCACATTCACACACTCACAGAAAAACACAATCACACTTAAAAAACACACGTGCATACGCAGACATGTGAATACACCCAAGCCAACACAGTAACATACAAATGCACTCATTCACTGACTCTCATACTCACCCACATATCTCCCACTGCATGCACTCACACACATACACACACACGCACACACTCACACCAATGCACACAATAACCAACCTCACACAATCATTCACACTCCCGCACCCAAGCACCAATGCACACTCAATCCCAAACTCACTGACACACTCACTTGCAAACGCCTGCACATTCTCACACACCTCCCCACACCAAAACACAATGTCACACACTAACTCATTCACACTAACTCTCGCACCCATGAACAAAGAAATTCATGTTCAAATACACATGTACACACAGATGCAGTCACACATTCACTCACATCCACCCACCAACACCCCAAAACTCACACTCACCCACACATGACTCCCTTGCAATCACATGCACACCTACAGAGAAAAAATTCCAGACGCTCACACACTCACATTTACACTCCCGCACAGTCACTTACACACACATTCAAAACTCACACGCTCATACACCTACACGTTTACACATTTACTCTGTCTCGCACTCACACACAAACACCCTCCAAAGCATTTGAATCCATACTCAGACACACATGCCAACCCACTAAGACACATCACACAAATACACACACTCACCCCTCACATACACATTCAAACACACACAGACACACAAGCCAACTCACAAAAACAAAATTCTCACATTGACTCTGTCACTCACACTCACACACTCAACACCACATGCAATCACACACACACAGAAACACAAACACACACGGGAATACGCTCTCTCGCATTCACTGAAACACACATTTATACACCCTCTTACACACCCACACACACAGAAATACGGACTCACAAACATGTGCCCATACAATCACACATATGCACCCCGTCATTCACTCACACATTCATACTCACTCACACTCAAAAACAGACTCACACACCCACACACACACACAGAAATACATACTCACAAATATACGCACATACAGTCACACCTATGTCCCCACTCTTACTCCGACTCACACACTCATACCCCCTTACTCAAAAATAGACTCACACCTCTACACACACAAAAATACACACTCACAAACAGGTACATACAATATCACATATGTACCCCCTTTCCGTCACTCAAACATTTATACTCACTCACACTCAAAAAGAGATTCAAACACCTACCCACACACAAATACCCACTCACAAGCATATACACCTACAAACACAAATGCCCACATGCACAGATGACAACACACACTCATGCACACCCATACAAACCCATGAACACCAACACTCACACACCCACCCTCACACCAAACGCATTCACATGCTTTCACACTCACACACACACACCCTTGAATTCATACTCTGACCCATAAGCCAACCCACTAAGACCCATCAGTCACACACACCCACACATAACTCACACACATTGAAATACGTACTGAAACACAGAAGCCAACTCCCACGAATAAAACTCTCACGCAGACTGTCACTGACACACACTCACCGACACATGCTATCAAACGTACACACACAAACACAGACACACTCTCTCACATTCCCTCAAACTCAGATACAAACACCCACACTTACACACTCACACACGCAGAAATATGCACTCACAAGTATACACACATACAATCACACATAGGTACCCACTCTCACTCTCACTCACACAGTCATACGCACTTACTTAAAAATTGACTCACACCTATACACACACAAAAAGGCACACTCACAAGCATATACACGTAAAAACACAAGCACACATGCCAACACACAGTCACACATTACACACGTACAGAAATACACACTCACATATATACGCACATACAATCACACATTATGCACACCTGTCACTCACTCACACCTTCGTACTCACTCACACTCAAAAGTAGACTCACACACCTACACACACACAGAAATACACACTCACAAATATACACACATACAATCACACAATTTACCCACTCTAACTCTGACTCACACAGTCATACTCACTCACTCAAAGATAGACTCACACCTATACACACACAAGAATATACACTCCCAGGCATATACACATGAAAACACAAACACACATGCACCGATGCCAACAGTCACACACACTTTACACACTTATAAACACAGAAGTCACACACTCACCTCACAAACATATGTACATGCCATATCACATATGTACCCCCTTTCAGTCACTCACACATTTATACTCACTCACACTCAAAAATAATCTCAAACACCTACACACACAAATACGCACTCACAAGCCTATGCACATACAAACATAATCACACACATACACAGATGCCAACACACCTGCACACACCCATACACACACTCAAAAGCACACACACATTCACCCTCACACACATATGAACCTACACGTACACACAAATGCACGAGTACAAACACAAACACAACACACAGACACATAACGCAAGACACAGTATTGTACACATCACACACCAGCACACACAAAAACCCTTACACAAAAACATTCATATACATACACCCTTGGACACAAGCACTCACACACCAACATACACACTTACACAGTAAGTCACAAACACACACTCAAAAATAGGCTCACACACCTACACACACACAGAAATACACACTCAACACTATACGCACATACAATCACACATATGTACCTACTCTCGCTCTCACTCACATATTCATACGTACTCAAAAATGGACTCGCACCTATACACACACAAAATTACACACTCACAAGCATATACACATGAAAACACAAACACACATACACAGATGCCAACCCACAGTCACACACACCCTTACACACTTATAACCACACAAGTCACACACTCACCCTCACACACACTTACACACATATGAACATACACATGCAGACATTCACACTCTCTCACACACACACTCAAGCACAAACTCACCCACAATATTGAATCGATACTCAAACCCGAGGCAACACACTGACACACATCACAAACGCACACCCGTTCCCATCTCACACACACACACGTACACACCCATACACACACACACTGACTCATTCACAAACACTCACTGCCATACACACTCAGATATGTACACGTACACACACCCAAACGTCCACAATCACAAACATAGATGCACACGCTCATTCATGCACATATTTACAAATTCACACTCAAATGTAATCAGACACGTACAAACACAGAAACACACACAGATATAAACAAACACTAACACACATGCGAACACACACAGGAGACAACACACACACCCCTACCCTCACATTCACACACTCACAGAAAAACACAATCACACTTAAAAAACACACGTGCATACGCAGACATGTGAATACACCCAAGCCAACACAGTAACATACAAATGCACTCATTCACTGACTCTCATACTCACCCACATATCTCCCACTGCATGCACTCACACACATACACACACACACGCACACACTCACACCAACGCACACAAGAACCAACCTCACACAATCATTCACACTCCCGCACCCAAGCACCAACGCCCACTCAATCCCAAACTCACTGACACACTCACTTGCAAACGCCTGCACATTCTCACACACCTCCCCACACCAAAACACAATGTCACACACTAACTCATTCACACTAACTCTCGCACCCATGAACAAAGAAATTCATGTTCAAATACACATGTACACACAGATGCAGTCACACATTCACTCACATACACCCACCAACACCCCAAAACTCACACTCACACTCACCCACACATGACTCCCTTGCAATCACATGCACACCTACAGAGAAAAAAATTACAGACGCTCGCACACTCACATTTACACTCCCGCACAGTCACTTACACACACATTCAAAACTCACACGCTCATACACCTACACGTTTACACATTTACTCTGTCTCGCACTCACACACAAACACCCTCCAAAGCATTTGAATCCATACTCAGACACACATGCCAACCCACTAAGACACATCACACAAATACACACACTCACCCCTCACATACACATTCAAACACACACAGACACACAAGCCAACTCACAAAAACAAAATTCTCACATTGACTCTGTCACTCACACTCACACACTCAACACCACATGCAATCACACACACACAGAAACACAAACACACACGGGAATACGCTCTCTCGCATTCACTGAAACACACATTTATACACCCTCTTACACACCCACACACACAGAAATACAGACTCACAAACATGTGCCCATACAATCACACATATGCACCCCGTCATTCACTCACACATTCATACTCACTCACACTCAAAAACAGACTCACACACCCACACCCACACACAGAAATACATACTCACAAATATACGCACATACAGTCACACCTATGTCCCCACTCTTACTCCGACTCACACACTCATACCCCCTTACTCAAAAATAGACTCACACCTCTACACACACAAAAATACACACTCACAAACAGGTACATACAATATCACATATGTACCCCCTTTCCGTCACTCAAACATTTATACTCACTCACACTCAAAAAGAGATTCAAACACCTACCCACACACAAATACCCACTCACAAGCATATACACCTACAAACACAAATGCCCACATGCACAGATGACAACACACACTCATGCACACCCATACAAACCCATGAACACCAACACTCACACACCCACCCTCACACCAAACGCATTCACATGCTTTCACACTCACACACACAAACACACACACACCCTTGAATTCATACTCTGACCCATAAGCCAACCCACTAAGACCCATCAGTCACACACACCCACACATAACTCACACACATTGAAATACGTACTGAAACACAGAAGCCAACTCCCACGAATAAAACTCTCACGCAGACTGTCACTGACACACACTCACCGACACATGCTATCAAACGTACACACACAAACACAGACACACTCTCTCACATTCCCTCAAACTCAGATACAAACACCCACACTTACACACTCACACACGCAGAAATATGCACTCACAAGTATACACACATACAATCACACATAGGTACCCACTCTCACTCTCACTCACACAGTCATACGCACTTACTTAAAAATTGACTCACACCTATACACACACAAAAAGGCACACTCACAAGCATATACACGTCAAAACACAAGCACACATGCCAACACACAGTCACACATTACACACGTACAGAAATACACACTCACATATATACGCACATACAATCACACATTATGCACACCTGTCACTCACTCACACCTTCGTACTCACTCGCACTCAAAAGTAGACTCACACACCTACACACACACAGAAATACACACTCACAAATATACACACATACAATCACACAATTTACCCACTCTAACTCTGACTCACACAGTCATACTCACTCACTCAAAGATAGACTCACACCTATACACACACAAGAATATACACTCCCAGGCATATACACATGAAAACACAAACACACATGCACCGATGCCAACAGTCACACACACTTTACACACTTATAAACACAGAAGTCACACACTCACCTCACAAACATATGTACATGCCATATCACATATGTACCCCCTTTCAGTCACTCACACATTTATACTCACTCACACTCAAAAATAATCTCAAACACCTACACACACAAATACGCACTCACAAGCCTATGCACATACAAACATAATCACACACATACACAGATTCCAACACACCTGCACACACCCATACACACACTCAAAAGCACACACACATTCACCCTCACACACATATGAACCTACACGTACACACAAATGCACGAGTACAAACACAAACACAACACACAGACACATAACGCAAAACACAGTATTGTACACATCACACACCAGCACACACAAAAACCCTTACACAAAAACAGTCATATACATACACCCTTGGACACAAGCACTCACACACCAACATACACACTTACACAGTAAGTCACAAACACACACTCAAAAATAGGCTCACACACCTACACACACACAGAAATACACACTCAACACTATACGCACATACAATCACACATATGTACCTACTCTCGCTCTCACTCACATATTCATACGTACTCAAAAATGGACTCGCACCTATACACACACAAAATTACACACTCACAAGCATATACACATGAAAACACAAACACACATACACAGATGCCAACACACAGTCACACACACCCTTACACACTTATAACCACACAAGTCACACACTCACCCTCACACACACTTACACACATGAACATACACATGCAGACATTCACACTCTCTCACACACACACTCACCCACAAACTCACCCACAATATTGAATCGATACTCAAACCCGAGGCAACACACTGACACACATCACAAACTCACACCCGTTCCCATCTCACACACACACACGTACACACCCATACACACACACACTGACTCATTCACAAACACTCACAGCCATACACACTCAGATATGTACACATACACACACCCAAACGTCCACAATCACAAACATAGATGCACACGCTCATTCAGGCACATATTTACAAATTCACACTCAAATGTAATCAGACACGTACAAACACAGAAACACACACAGATATAAACAAACACTAACACACATGCGAACACACACAGGAGACAACACACACACCCCTACCCTCACATTCACACACTCACAGAAAAACACAATCACACTTAAAAAACACACGTGCATACGCAGACATGTGAATACACCCAAGCCAACACAGTAACATACAAATGCACTCATTCACTGACTCTCATACTCACCCACATATCTCCCACTGCATGCACTCACACACATACACACACACGCACACACTCACACCAATGCACACAATAACCAACCTCACACAATCATTCACACTCCCGCACCCAAGTACCAATGCACACTCAATCCCAAACTCACTGACACACTCACTTGCAAACGCCTGCACATTCTCACACACCTCCCCACACCAAAACACAATGTCACACACTAACTCATTCACACTAACTCTCGCACCCATGAACAAAGAAATTCATGTTCAAATACACATGTACACACAGATGCAGTCACACATTCACTCACATACACCCACCAACACCCCAAAACTCACACTCACCCACACAAGACTCCCTTGCAATCACATGCACACCTACAGAGAAAAAATTCCAGACGCTCGCACACTCACATTTACACTCCCGCACAGTCACTTACACACACATTCAAAACTCACACGCTCATACACCTACACGTTTACACATTTACTCTGTCTCGCACTCACACACAAACACCCTCCAAAGCATTTGAATCCATACTCAGACACACATGCCAACCCACTAAGACACATCACACAAATACACACACTCACCCCTCACATACACATTCAAACACACACAGACACACAAGCCAACTCACAAAAACAAAATTCTCACATTGACTCTGTCACTCACACTCACACACTCAACACCACATGCAATCACACACACACAGAAACACAAACACACACGGGAATACGCTCTCTCGCATTCACTGAAACACACATTTATGCACCCTCTTACACACCCACACACACAGAAATACGGACTCACAAACATGTGCCCATACAATCACACATATGCACCCCGTCATTCACTCACACATTCATACTCACTCACACTCAAAAACAGACTCACACACCCACACCCACACACAGAAATACATACTCACAAATATACGCACATACAGTCACACCTATGTCCCCACTCTTACTCCGACTCACACACTCATACCCCCTTACTCAAAAATAGACTCACACCTCTACACACACAAAAATACACACTCACAAACAGGTACATACAATATCACATATGTACCCCCTTTCCGTCACTCAAACATTTATACTCACTCACACTCAAAAAGAGATTCAAACACCTACCCACACACAAATACCCACTCACAAGCATATACACCTACAAACACAAATGCCCACATGCACAGATGACAACACACACTCATGCACACCCATACAAACCCATGAACACCAACACTCACACACCCACCCTCACACCAAACGCATTCACATGCTTTCACACTCACACACACAAACACACACACACCCTTGAATTCATACTCTGACCCATAAGCCAACCCACTAAGACCCGTCACACACACCCACACATAACTCACACACATTGAAATACGTACTGAAACACAGAAGCCAACTCCCACGAATAAAACTCTCACGCAGACTGTCACTGACACACACTCACCGACACATGCTATCAAACGTACACACACAAACACAGACACACTCTCTCACATTCCCTCAAACTCAGATACAAACACCCACACTTACACACTCACACACGCAGAAATATGCACTCACAAGTATACACACATACAATCACACATAGGTACCCACTCTCACTCTCACTCACACAGTCATACGCACTTACTTAAAAATTGACTCACACCTATACACACACAAAAAGGCACACTCACAAGCACATACACGTAAAAACACAAGCACACATGCCAACACACAGTCACACATTACACACGTACAGAAATACACACTCACATATATACGCACATACAATCACACATTATGCACACCTGTCACTCACTCACACCTTCGTACTCACTCGCACTCAAAAGTAGACTCACACACCTACACACACACAGAAATACACACTCACAAATATACACACATACAATCACTCAATTTACCCACTCTAACTCTGACTCACACAGTCATACTCACTCAAAGATAGACTCACACCTATACACACACACAAGAATATACACTCCCAGGCATATACACATGAAAACACAAACACACATGCACCGATGCCCACAGTCACACACACCTTTACACACTTATAAACACAGAAGTCACACACTCACCTCACAAACATATGTACATGCCATATCACATATGTACCCCCTTTCAGTCACTCACACATTTATACTCACTCACACTCAAAAATAATCTCAAACACCTACACACACAAATACGCACTCACAAGCCTATGCACAACATACAAACGTAAACACACACATACACAGATGCCAACACAGCTGCACACACCCATACACACACTCAAAAGCACACACACATTCACCCTCACACACATATGAACCTACACGTACACACAAATGCACGAGTACAAACACAAACACAACACACAGACACATAACGCAAAACACAATATTGTACACATCACACACCAGCCCACACAAAAACCCTTACACAAAAACATTCATATACATACACCCTTGGACACAAGCACTCACACACCAACATACACACTTACACAGTAAGTCACAAACACTCACACTCAAAAATAGGCTCACACACCTACACACACACAGAAATACACACTCAACACTATACGCACATACAATCACACATATGTACCTACTCTCGCTCTCACTCACATATTCATACGTACTCAAAAATGGACTCGCACCTATACACACACAAAATTACACACTCACAAGCATATACACATGAAAACACAAACACACATACACAGATGCCAACACACAGTCACACACACCCTTACACACTTATAACCACACAAGTCACACACTCACCCTCACACACACTTACACACATGAACATACACATGCAGACATTCACACTCTCTCACACACACACTCACCCACAAACTCACCCACAATATTGAATCGATACTCAAACCCGAGGCAACACACTGACACACATCACAAACGCACACCCGTTCCCATCTCACACACACACACGTACACACCCATACACACACACACTGACTCATTCACAAACACTCACAGCCATACACACTCAGATATGTACACGTACACACACCCAAACGTCCACAATCACAAACATAGATGCACACGCTCATTCAGGCACATATTTACAAATTCACACTCAAATGTAATCAGACACGTACAAACACAGAAACACACACAGATATAAACAAACACTAACACACATGCGAACACACACAGGAGACAACACACACACCCCTACCCTCACATTCACACACTCACAGAAAAACACAATCACACTTAAAAAACACACGTGCATACGCAGACATGTGAATACACCCAAGCCAACACAGTAACATACAAATGCACTCATTCACTGACTCTCATACTCACCCACATATCTCCCACTGCATGCACTCACACACATACACACACACGCACACACTCACACCAATGCACACAATAACCAACCTCACACAATCATTCACACTCCCGCACCCAAGCACCAATGCACACTCAATCCCAAACTCACTGACACACTCACTTGCAAACGCCTGCACATTCTCACACACCTCCCCACACCAAAACACAATGTCACACACTAACTCATTCACACTAACTCTCGCACCCATGAACAAAGAAATTCATGTTCAAATACACATGTACACACAGATGCAGTCACACATTCACTCACATCCACCCACCAACACCCCAAAACTCACACTCACCCACACATGACTCCCTTGCAATCACATGCACACCTACAGAGAAAAAATTCCAGACGCTCACACACTCACATTTACACTCCCGCACAGTCACTTACACACACATTCAAAACTCACACGCTCATACACCTACACGTTTACACATTTACTCTGTCTCGCACTCACACACAAACACCCTCCAAAGCATTTGAATCCATACTCAGACACACATGCCAACCCACTAAGACACATCACACAAATACACACACTCACCCCTCACATACACATTCAAACACACACAGACACACAAGCCAACTCACAAAAACAAAATTCTCACATTGACTCTGTCACTCACACTCACACACTCAACACCACATGCAATCACACACACACAGAAACACAAACACACACGGGAATACGCTCTCTCGCATTCACTGAAACACACATTTATACACCCTCTTACACACCCACACACACAGAAATACGGACTCACAAACATGTGCCCATACAATCACACATATGCACCCCGTCATTCACTCACACATTCATACTCACTCACACTCAAAAACAGACTCACACACCCACACACACACACAGAAATACATACTCACAAATATACGCACATACAGTCACACCTATGTCCCCACTCTTACTCCGACTCACACACTCATACCCCCTTACTCAAAAATAGACTCACACCTCTACACACACAAAAATACACACTCACAAACAGGTACATACAATATCACATATGTACCCCCTTTCCGTCACTCAAACATTTATACTCACTCACACTCAAAAAGAGATTCAAACACCTACCCACACACAAATACCCACTCACAAGCATATACACCTACAAACACAAATGCCCACATGCACAGATGACAACACACACTCATGCACACCCATACAAACCCATGAACACCAACACTCACACACCCACCCTCACACCAAACGCATTCACATGCTTTCACACTCACACACACACACCCTTGAATTCATACTCTGACCCATAAGCCAACCCACTAAGACCCATCAGTCACACACACCCACACATAACTCACACACATTGAAATACGTACTGAAACACAGAAGCCAACTCCCACGAATAAAACTCTCACGCAGACTGTCACTGACACACACTCACCGACACATGCTATCAAACGTACACACACAAACACAGACACACTCTCTCACATTCCCTCAAACTCAGATACAAACACCCACACTTACACACTCACACACGCAGAAATATGCACTCACAAGTATACACACATACAATCACACATAGGTACCCACTCTCACTCTCACTCACACAGTCATACGCACTTACTTAAAAATTGACTCACACCTATACACACACAAAAAGGCACACTCACAAGCATATACACGTAAAAACACAAGCACACATGCCAACACACAGTCACACATTACACACGTACAGAAATACACACTCACATATATACGCACATACAATCACACATTATGCACACCTGTCACTCACTCACACCTTCGTACTCACTCACACTCAAAAGTAGACTCACACACCTACACACACACAGAAATACACACTCACAAATATACACACATACAATCACACAATTTACCCACTCTAACTCTGACTCACACAGTCATACTCACTCACTCAAAGATAGACTCACACCTATACACACACAAGAATATACACTCCCAGGCATATACACATGAAAACACAAACACACATGCACCGATGCCAACAGTCACACACACTTTACACACTTATAAACACAGAAGTCACACACTCACCTCACAAACATATGTACATGCCATATCACATATGTACCCCCTTTCAGTCACTCACACATTTATACTCACTCACACTCAAAAATAATCTCAAACACCTACACACACAAATACGCACTCACAAGCCTATGCACATACAAACATAATCACACACATACACAGATGCCAACACACCTGCACACACCCATACACACACTCAAAAGCACACACACATTCACCCTCACACACATATGAACCTACACGTACACACAAATGCACGAGTACAAACACAAACACAACACACAGACACATAACGCAAGACACAGTATTGTACACATCACACACCAGCACACACAAAAACCCTTACACAAAAACATTCATATACATACACCCTTGGACACAAGCACTCACACACCAACATACACACTTACACAGTAAGTCACAAACACACACTCAAAAATAGGCTCACACACCTACACACACACAGAAATACACACTCAACACTATACGCACATACAATCACACATATGTACCTACTCTCGCTCTCACTCACATATTCATACGTACTCAAAAATGGACTCGCACCTATACACACACAAAATTACACACTCACAAGCATATACACATGAAAACACAAACACACATACACAGATGCCAACCCACAGTCACACACACCCTTACACACTTATAACCACACAAGTCACACACTCACCCTCACACACACTTACACACATATGAACATACACATGCAGACATTCACACTCTCTCACACACACACTCAAGCACAAACTCACCCACAATATTGAATCGATACTCAAACCCGAGGCAACACACTGACACACATCACAAACGCACACCCGTTCCCATCTCACACACACACACGTACACACCCATACACACACACACTGACTCATTCACAAACACTCACTGCCATACACACTCAGATATGTACACGTACACACACCCAAACGTCCACAATCACAAACATAGATGCACACGCTCATTCATGCACATATTTACAAATTCACACTCAAATGTAATCAGACACGTACAAACACAGAAACACACACAGATATAAACAAACACTAACACACATGTGAACACACACAGGAGACAACACACACACCCCTACCCTCACATTCACACACTCACAGAAAAACACAATCACACTTAAAAAACACACGTGCATACGCAGACATGTGAATACACCCAAGCCAACACAGTAACATACAAATGCACTCATTCACTGACTCTCATACTCACCCACATATCTCCCACTGCATGCACTCACACACATACACACACACACGCACACACTCACACCAACGCACACAAGAACCAACCTCACACAATCATTCACACTCCCGCACCCAAGCACCAACGCCCACTCAATCCCAAACTCACTGACACACTCACTTGCAAACGCCTGCACATTCTCACACACCTCCCCACACCAAAACACAATGTCACACACTAACTCATTCACACTAACTCTCGCACCCATGAACAAAGAAATTCATGTTCAAATACACATGTACACACAGATGCAGTCACACATTCACTCACATACACCCACCAACACCCCAAAACTCACACTCACACTCACCCACACATGACTCCCTTGCAATCACATGCACACCTACAGAGAAAAAAATTACAGACGCTCGCACACTCACATTTACACTCCCGCACAGTCACTTACACACACATTCAAAACTCACACGCTCATACACCTACACGTTTACACATTTACTCTGTCTCGCACTCACACACAAACACCCTCCAAAGCATTTGAATCCATACTCAGACACACATGCCAACCCACTAAGACACATCACACAAATACACACACTCACCCCTCACATACACATTCAAACACACACAGACACACAAGCCAACTCACAAAAACAAAATTCTCACATTGACTCTGTCACTCACACTCACACACTCAACACCACATGCAATCACACACACACAGAAACACAAACACACACGGGAATACGCTCTCTCGCATTCACTGAAACACACATTTATACACCCTCTTACACACCCACACACACAGAAATACAGACTCACAAACATGTGCCCATACAATCACACATATGCACCCCGTCATTCACTCACACATTCATACTCACTCACACTCAAAAACAGACTCACACACCCACACCCACACACAGAAATACATACTCACAAATATACGCACATACAGTCACACCTATGTCCCCACTCTTACTCCGACTCACACACTCATACCCCCTTACTCAAAAATAGACTCACACCTCTACACACACAAAAATACACACTCACAAACAGGTACATACAATATCACATATGTACCCCCTTTCCGTCACTCAAACATTTATACTCACTCACACTCAAAAAGAGATTCAAACACCTACCCACACACAAATACCCACTCACAAGCATATACACCTACAAACACAAATGCCCACATGCACAGATGACAACACACACTCATGCACACCCATACAAACCCATGAACACCAACACTCACACACCCACCCTCACACCAAACGCATTCACATGCTTTCACACTCACACACACAAACACACACACACCCTTGAATTCATACTCTGACCCATAAGCCAACCCACTAAGACCCATCAGTCACACACACCCACACATAACTCACACACATTGAAATACGTACTGAAACACAGAAGCCAACTCCCACGAATAAAACTCTCACGCAGACTGTCACTGACACACACTCACCGACACATGCTATCAAACGTACACACACAAACACAGACACACTCTCTCACATTCCCTCAAACTCAGATACAAACACCCACACTTACACACTCACACACGCAGAAATATGCACTCACAAGTATACACACATACAATCACACATAGGTACCCACTCTCACTCTCACTCACACAGTCATACGCACTTACTTAAAAATTGACTCACACCTATACACACACAAAAAGGCACACTCACAAGCATATACACGTCAAAACACAAGCACACATGCCAACACACAGTCACACATTACACACGTACAGAAATACACACTCACATATATACGCACATACAATCACACATTATGCACACCTGTCACTCACTCACACCTTCGTACTCACTCGCACTCAAAAGTAGACTCACACACCTACACACACACAGAAATACACACTCACAAATATACACACATACAATCACACAATTTACCCACTCTAACTCTGACTCACACAGTCATACTCACTCACTCAAAGATAGACTCACACCTATACACACACAAGAATATACACTCCCAGGCATATACACATGAAAACACAAACACACATGCACCGATGCCAACAGTCACACACACTTTACACACTTATAAACACAGAAGTCACACACTCACCTCACAAACATATGTACATGCCATATCACATATGTACCCCCTTTCAGTCACTCACACATTTATACTCACTCACACTCAAAAATAATCTCAAACACCTACACACACAAATACGCACTCACAAGCCTATGCACATACAAACATAATCACACACATACACAGATTCCAACACACCTGCACACACCCATACACACACTCAAAAGCACACACACATTCACCCTCACACACATATGAACCTACACGTACACACAAATGCACGAGTACAAACACAAACACAACACACAGACACATAACGCAAAACACAGTATTGTACACATCACACACCAGCACACACAAAAACCCTTACACAAAAACAGTCATATACATACACCCTTGGACACAAGCACTCACACACCAACATACACACTTACACAGTAAGTCACAAACACACACTCAAAAATAGGCTCACACACCTACACACACACAGAAATACACACTCAACACTATACGCACATACAATCACACATATGTACCTACTCTCGCTCTCACTCACATATTCATACGTACTCAAAAATGGACTCGCACCTATACACACACAAAATTACACACTCACAAGCATATACACATGAAAACACAAACACACATACACAGATGCCAACACACAGTCACACACACCCTTACACACTTATAACCACACAAGTCACACACTCACCCTCACACACACTTACACACATGAACATACACATGCAGACATTCACACTCTCTCACACACACACTCACCCACAAACTCACCCACAATATTGAATCGATACTCAAACCCGAGGCAACACACTGACACACATCACAAACGCACACCCGTTCCCATCTCACACACACACACGTACACACCCATACACACACACACTGACTCATTCACAAACACTCACAGCCATACACACTCAGATATGTACACATACACACACCCAAACGTCCACAATCACAAACATAGATGCACACGCTCATTCAGGCACATATTTACAAATTCACACTCAAATGTAATCAGACACGTACAAACACAGAAACACACACAGATATAAACAAACACTAACACACATGCGAACACACACAGGAGACAACACACACACCCCTACCCTCACATTCACACACTCACAGAAAAACACAATCACACTTAAAAAACACACGTGCATACGCAGACATGTGAATACACCCAAGCCAACACAGTAACATACAAATGCACTCATTCACTGACTCTCATACTCACCCACATATCTCCCACTGCATGCACTCACACACATACACACACACGCACACACTCACACCAATGCACACAATAACCAACCTCACACAATCATTCACACTCCCGCACCCAAGTACCAATGCACACTCAATCCCAAACTCACTGACACACTCACTTGCAAACGCCTGCACATTCTCACACACCTCCCCACACCAAAACACAATGTCACACACTAACTCATTCACACTAACTCTCGCACCCATGAACAAAGAAATTCATGTTCAAATACACATGTACACACAGATGCAGTCACACATTCACTCACATACACCCACCAACACCCCAAAACTCACACTCACCCACACAAGACTCCCTTGCAATCACATGCACACCTACAGAGAAAAAATTCCAGACGCTCGCACACTCACATTTACACTCCCGCACAGTCACTTACACACACATTCAAAACTCACACGCTCATACACCTACACGTTTACACATTTACTCTGTCTCGCACTCACACACAAACACCCTCCAAAGCATTTGAATCCATACTCAGACACACATGCCAACCCACTAAGACACATCACACAAATACACACACTCACCCCTCACATACACATTCAAACACACACAGACACACAAGCCAACTCACAAAAACAAAATTCTCACATTGACTCTGTCACTCACACTCACACACTCAACACCACATGCAATCACACACACACAGAAACACAAACACACACGGGAATACGCTCTCTCGCATTCACTGAAACACACATTTATACACCCTCTTACACACCCACACACACAGAAATACGGACTCACAAACATGTGCCCATACAATCACACATATGCACCCCGTCATTCACTCACACATTCATACTCACTCACACTCAAAAACAGACTCACACACCCACACCCACACACAGAAATACATACTCACAAATATACGCACATACAGTCACACCTATGTCCCCACTCTTACTCCGACTCACACACTCATACCCCCTTACTCAAAAATAGACTCACACCTCTACACACACAAAAATACACACTCACAAACAGGTACATACAATATCACATATGTACCCCCTTTCCGTCACTCAAACATTTATACTCACTCACACTCAAAAAGAGATTCAAACACCTACCCACACACAAATACCCACTCACAAGCATATACACCTACAAACACAAATGCCCACATGCACAGATGACAACACACACTCATGCACACCCATACAAACCCATGAACACCAACACTCACACACCCACCCTCACACCAAACGCATTCACATGCTTTCACACTCACACACACAAACACACACACACCCTTGAATTCATACTCTGACCCATAAGCCAACCCACTAAGACCCGTCACACACACCCACACATAACTCACACACATTGAAATACGTACTGAAACACAGAAGCCAACTCCCACGAATAAAACTCTCACGCAGACTGTCACTGACACACACTCACCGACACATGCTATCAAACGTACACACACAAACACAGACACACTCTCTCACATTCCCTCAAACTCAGATACAAACACCCACACTTACACACTCACACACGCAGAAATATGCACTCACAAGTATACACACATACAATCACACATAGGTACCCACTCTCACTCTCACTCACACAGTCATACGCACTTACTTAAAAATTGACTCACACCTATACACACACAAAAAGGCACACTCACAAGCATATACACGTAAAAACACAAGCACACATGCCAACACACAGTCACACATTACACACGTACAGAAATACACACTCACATATATACGCACATACAATCACACATTATGCACACCTGTCACTCACTCACACCTTCGTACTCACTCGCACTCAAAAGTAGACTCACACACCTACACACACACAGAAATACACACTCACAAATATACACACATACAATCACTCAATTTACCCACTCTAACTCTGACTCACACAGTCATACTCACTCAAAGATAGACTCACACCTATACACACACACAAGAATATACACTCCCAGGCATATACACATGAAAACACAAACACACATGCACCGATGCCCACAGTCACACACACCTTTACACACTTATAAACACAGAAGTCACACACTCACCTCACAAACATATGTACATGCCATATCACATATGTACCCCCTTTCAGTCACTCACACATTTATACTCACTCACACTCAAAAATAATCTCAAACACCTACACACACAAATACGCACTCACAAGCCTATGCACAACATACAAACGTAAACACACACATACACAGATGCCAACACAGCTGCACACACCCATACACACACTCAAAAGCACACACACATTCACCCTCACACACATATGAACCTACACGTACACACAAATGCACGAGTACAAACACAAACACAACACACAGACACATAACGCAAAACACAATATTGTACACATCACACACCAGCCCACACAAAAACCCTTACACAAAAACATTCATATACATACACCCTTGGACACAAGCACTCACACACCAACATACACACTTACACAGTAAGTCACAAACACTCACACTCAAAAATAGGCTCACACACCTACACACACACAGAAATACACACTCAACACTATACGCACATACAATCACACATATGTACCTACTCTCGCTCTCACTCACATATTCATACGTACTCAAAAATGGACTCGCACCTATACACACACAAAATTACACACTCACAAGCATATACACATGAAAACACAAACACACATACACAGATGCCAACACACAGTCACACACACCCTTACACACTTATAACCACACAAGTCACACACTCACCCTCACACACACTTACACACATGAACATACACATGCAGACATTCACACTCTCTCACACACACACTCACCCACAAACTCACCCACAATATTGAATCGATACTCAAACCCGAGGCAACACACTGACACACATCACAAACGCACACCCGTTCCCATCTCACACACACACACGTACACACCCATACACACACACACTGACTCATTCACAAACACTCACAGCCATACACACTCAGATATGTACACGTACACACACCCAAACGTCCACAATCACAAACATAGATGCACACGCTCATTCAGGCACATATTTACAAATTCACACTCAAATGTAATCAGACACGTACAAACACAGAAACACACACAGATATAAACAAACACTAACACACATGCGAACACACACAGGAGACAACACACACACCCCTACCCTCACATTCACACACTCACAGAAAAACACAATCACACTTAAAAA